>NC_137541.1:22214599-22480037 GCF_963082525.1 Nesoenas mayeri
TGGTGCTCCCCTGCTAAATAGGCACTTAAAAATTCCAAACAAAATCTGCCAAAATATTCTGCTTATTTCTAAAAAAATTGAGAACTGCAGATAACAGTACCTCTTCCCAAATTTCCCAGGAGAAACCGTTGAAGATTGAGTTGGTGAGAATTATGTGAAATTAACTCAAGAAAATCTCTTACATGCACAAACTCATCACACACATAAGGAATTGTTCAAGAACTGCCACTGGCCCGAACAAGGTCACTTGAGATGTACTTTTAGGACCCTGAAGCAACTAAAGTAACTGGTCCCAGTAAATGCCTTCAAATGTTGTTCTGTTTTGTTCAATACACACCGGAAAGTTTTAAGAATTTGATTTTATGTCACATAAGCCCATACAGGTTTCAAACTGAGCCGGATACAAGTAATGTAGAGTGTCAATACACAGCCTCATATGTAAATCTTTAGTTTCGGTACAATGTTGTCAAATCTGAGGATCTTTATTTCAAGCAACCCCATATCAGCAGACAGCTCTATATAAAGCAGACTGCATTTCGCAACGTTCCTGCAGTATCTCACTGTTTCAGTACTATTGGTCAGTTAGTAATTTCAGAAGACAAGTTTATAAAAGCCCAAAGGCTAAAATTAAAACTCTCTTAGCTTGTTAGACATTTAAGGCAGGATCACCGTCCTACTTGACATGTAAGTCATTAATTCTGTACTTTATCCAGCATTTGGAAAGGCTTAGATGGCTGCTTCCAAACTCATCATGCAGGCTCTGGGAAATGGAAGGTGAGATCGTGGGAAAAATGTAATGTGAAAAAATACTGGAACAAATCTGTGGCAGCTACAAGTCATGGCTATCACTGCCCCGCACACCAGAGCCACTCGAAGCCTCCTGGGGTATGACTTGCAGAGATATGGCTTTGCTTCACACACAAATATATATGTGCATATACATGTGCACACACACAGTTAGGGAGTTCATGATATTATGAAATACAGCTATGGAAAGCAATTGCTTTAAAAAAAAAAAAAATAACTGTGTGTTCGCCAGCAAAGTAACAGTTTCAAAAGGGTCTAGAAAATGAACTAAAGCTCTTCTTGTTAGAGAACTATTGACTCCAGGTTTGAAAAAGTGACCTCAAGTGAGCAATGATGCACTTAGCCTAGAACTTGCAGCCGCTGTATTTCACTCTAAATTGAATTGCCAATCTGCACTGCAATCTTCTTCTACTATAAACTCATGTATTTGGTGCAAGCATACAGAAAAACATTTTATCCTAGCTGTGTTATTCCAAGTTAGACTAAATTCTTTTGGAAATGGAAAATATGTCCATGATGCAGAATTTAAGGATTCCTGTGGGTACTTATACAGGGGGTAGTGGTGGTGTTTTGGTTTTTTTTCTTTCCTTTTAAGGGCACTCAGTGACAATGTCATGTTGACATTTTTCCTGCAAACAGTTCATAAGCACACAAATCACTAACAGCATGTGGCCCTGAAGCACTTAGGTATTTAAAGCCTACAGACCCATACTAAAAAAAACACGTAATAGACATTTTACACCTCGCACACAAAATGATGAGATCTGGTATTCTCACCATACTGAAAGGGCTTTTTCTGGTAAATTAGGCTGCCAGTTTAGCATCATCTATAATATCATCAGTGTCAATGGTTTGCAAACATAAATAATTGACACATGCTGTAAAATACTTACATTCACTTTTCCACTAAGTCTTCTTCACTGCAGTCAAGTTATTCTCCAGGATAGTGTTTAATCTTCTTACTAAATAAAAGAAGGCAGCAATTAAAAATCTATTCACAAGCATTAAGCTATGCTCAATCACCTTAAATTTATGAACTTTAAAATACTGATTTAAGATTGTCTATAGTGTCCCATAAACTTGTAATGTGTTTATGTATCATCAATTTTATTACATTTTAAACACAACTTTAGCACACCGTAACTTGAAATCCTGAGGCTAAATGGGGCAATGTTCTGTATTTTCAATAGCTGCTCGGATAACAAATCAGATGGACAGTTGCTCACAGATGTACAACTAATTACCGAAGAACTGAGAGTTCAACTGATATATTACCAGAAAGAATGCCTGGCATTACAGATGGGGTATTGTATGATTTGGCGCTTCTTTAGCTAGAGCTTGAACATGCTCATATCAATGGCAGTAGTCAGCACCTCCTACGATCAAACATTTAAGAATGGAAGAGAAACAGCATCTGTCCCTCTAGGGAAGGATATAATACCATCTGATAACGTTTAACATCACTATATATGCCAAAAAGTGATAAAAAAGGGTTCATGTAGATTGTTCACCACGAATGTCAAGAGGATAAGTGCCCTCAAAATTATCCCTGTCAACAGACTGAATGCCCCAATCTATTCCTTACCCGCAGATATTTCTCTACTTAGCTTTCAGTAAAACACACGATGCCCAGTCAAACAGTCTGCAGTGAATGCCAACACACACACACACACTAAAAGATCATCACATGGCAGCTCCCAGTTGAGAGAGACTCAAACACCCAGCAAAATCCACCACCTTGTCACCAAAGCCATCTCATCCCAGCTGACACTGACTTTGAGCCTTGCCTAACACTGGCTCCCTGGAGAGGTAAGACACAAACAACAGCAGGGCTGTTATTTTCCTTTCGTGTTCCTTGAGGCTGCCCAGTACTAAACTAAGTTTATTTTGTTAATCTTTGATGAGATTTAATGTATTGTTTTCATTGCTCATATCTAGTTGCTGTGGTAACACATCCTTTAAGACTATGGACATTCATCTCTTCCTGCAGCCTCCTGATAATACAAATGGCTCAGCACTGCACGAGATTCCAGGGAAAAGCTCTCTGAACAAACCTGCACTCTCACTGGGTGAAAGATGAGTAAAACTGTGATATGAAGGACACAGGAGAAGATCTGTGTGAGATGTTTAGATCACAGCTGTATGATACAGCCTAACTGGAGAGTGTGGGTTTGGACTGGGACTGAGGGAAGTCGTAGGAGGGAGTATAAGTACAGCAGCCAACCCAAGAGACAGACAAAAATTTTAGACTTTAGAATCAAGGGAAAGGGCAGATTTCTTCCTATATCTTGCTGAGAAAGGGAAAAAACAACAGAACTGGTGCAAGTTAAGCATATAAAGGAACAGGAAATACAGAGGTAAAAGGAAGTGCAAACGGATGTGAAAGATCATTATATTGTCCACAACAGCTGAGAAGAAAGGAGATGGAGGCAGTCAGCGAGGAAGCAAGACTCCTTCCTGCAGAGGAATTCCCTTTATACATCCATATTGTCTCTTTCCTTCAGAGCATTTTTGCAAGTATAGCCAAACCGTGCTTTCGGCACATCATGTGCAGTTGGTTCACATCTCAACTATTTGGCTGAGCCTGGAAAAAGAACTGAATGCTGTCAGTTCTGACTGTTGTGTCCATCCAGTTATGCCTCCAGTAATAAAGGTATGGCCCCTTCTAATAACATCACAAACTTATTTATTGGAAAAAAAGGTTCAACCATAGCCTGGGAACTGGCAGAGAGTCATCAGACTACTGAAGTGTCAGCTCTCACATGGGTACACCAGGCATTTTAGTCTGTAGCTGGTAATCAGCAATGCCAGAGAATTATGCCACCAAACTATACTCAGTTTTCTGTCTTATAAAATAGGAAGCCTTTTTCATAAGAGGCTTGGGACATGAGCCAGAAATCTCACTCACTGTTGTCTCCTTATTTCTTCAGACTGAGTCATCAGATTTTCCAGGTTTCTCCACTCAAATTGCATACTGCTTTGGCTACGTTTAGATGGACACAGGTGGTACCATCTGCTACAAGGCTTGCTGGTTTTGTTTGGTTTTGTTTTTTTTTTCTTTTACCTCCTGCTTGTAGCACAACAGCTCTTTTTCAGTGTCTTACACTGGAACACCACCAGAAACTGGTCTTTCACAGTATGGCTTTGTCCAGCTGATGAGTCAAAGGGACTACTTGAACTAAAGGAACTAAAATACACATCACAGGTCCTCTGAGAGCTGGAGGCTCTTGCAGCTGATCTGAAGTCAGATATAGGGGAGTTGATCTTTAAAGATGCCGGAAACCACGAGCACAAACAGAGCAAGCATGGGCCAGGGGGATGCTCACACGAGTAACCTCAGTTTAACAAGGCTGATCTTATTTTATCTCTCTCCACTGGCTCAGGAAAGTTGGTCCTGCCACAGATTGCCTTCTGGAGGAGGAATCAAACTGCCCCAAGCTGCTTTTCAGAGGAGACTCCTTCTCCCCTCCGTAATCCAAGAGGACAGCAGGGAGTTTACTGCCATTAGGTTACATTTGGCTCTTGTATTACCTCAGTCTTGATGCGCCAAACTCCTCACATCTTTTCACATGACACAATTTCTGCCTTTCATATCAAAATACTCCTTTAGGACAAAAGAATGAAAACCATCACAGACAGGTCGTATAGTTAAGACCATCAGGACAGGTCAATAACCAAGCAGAGCCAAGACAACTGTTAACAACCTCCCCATCCTGCAAGCACCCTCTCCCCCATCAGGCAGCTGCGCCTCAGCATTTAGGGAGAATATCTCAGATACTGTCATTTCAAAGATTATAAACTCAGACTGATTGGTTGTGTCCAAGTGCAAAACTTTGTAAGTGGACAACGGGCTGCCCTGGCCCTGCGGCTGCCAGGGGATCACGGCTGCCAAAAGCTGCAAGGAACAAAGCACCGCGCTCATCCTGCAGCACCCAAAGCTGATGCTGCTATAAGTAGGAATAAGAACATATGGAGTACTTTTTTTGTTTTGTTTTGTTTTGTTTGCTTCTAGAGCTAAAAACAGCTCATAAACCACATTTCTTTGAGGGAGGCTTTTGTTTGTTCGTTAGAAAGGGCAAGCACTGGGTCAAGGATAGAAAGTTGTACTATCCGGTTCCCAGACACAGACCTTATTCCCTTGAGTGTTCAGCTATATGTAACATATGGAGCAGACACTTTTCATATAGGCTTATATATGCCTAAGGAACTTTTATCTGGCTGTTGAGCTAACAAGCATGGTGCACTTGATAGGACGGAGCATGTGGGTAACACTACCTACTGCTTTTTTGAGCTTAATTTTGAAAACGGATTTTCACATTTTGGTACCAGGAAGGCTATGTTACAACATTGAGATCACGTCCATATGGAAACAGGATATAGAATTTACTATTAAAAACTTAAGGGTGATATCAAATGTCAGCTTAAGACTCCAAACATTGCAGTGTATTTACAGCTCTAATTAACTATTTGGCACTACTACACTCCAATATCTGGCCAATGCTGTATCTTCCATCATCTTCAGCTCTCCAGGTTACATTGCTCTTGGTCATCTCCATTCTGCCCTCTGAGCCTCCTTGACCTCAGAGATACCCCCTCCACTTCTAGCACGTGAACTCCAGAGTTTTATTACTGACTTACTTTCTGTCTCCCCTGCTTGGCTACTTCGAGCTTAGTATCTTTGTCATCTTCAAGCTGCTCCACATAGCTCTGCCTTCCATACGCTTACATCTAATACTGATTACACTTTTTTTTCTCCTTTGGCTTCCAGTCAATCCCATATCATTTTGGCCTCAATTTTATGCACTATGAAAAGACCTTGACCAACCCTATGCAAAAATTAACAGAATATTAAATAATAATAGAAGTGTTTAATATTGCTGGATATACCTCAAATGAACAACTGTTTTCACTCAGTCCTTTCATTTTGCTCTTCCTGTAGTTTGAGAGGCAAAAAAGTAAAAACAAACAAACAAACAAGCAAACAAAACCCAAAACAAACAAAAAACCCAACCAAACAAACCAAAAACCAAACCAAACCACACATGGTGGAGTTTTCCATTCTTAAAATTTAGAAGTCTTAGACCAAAATCTGAGTTTTACAGCCACACTATAAGAACGAAGACCAGCATAATCCAAAACTGAAACCAAATAATTTGTGCTCCGTTACCCTTTCTGAATATTGTTTGAGTCTAAGGAGACTAAATACCTAATCTCTTTATCGACTTTTCCAGAGAGATTTCTTAACTATAAACAGACTAACCACAAAGTATTTCTTTCTCTGCTGTCCCTTCTGACCTGTCCAGAAATCCTACCTGCTCTTTCAACAGTGTTTTTATTTACTCTGATATACTCTGCGTAAACTTGAAGGGACTTTAAAGAACCTCTCTTTAGTAGCTTAGCAGGGTCTTTTCAGTCCTTAAGACGCCCACATGCACTTTCAACAGCTGCCTTATTAGCCTTTTCATCAAGCCCTTTGCTCTCTCCACATGTGTCAGAAGACCACAATGGACTTCTCAAGAGATCTGCCTTCTCCCCAGGCAGATCTCTCATCTCTAACTCACACAGCTTCCCAAGTCACACAGGCTGCCTGCAAGCAGGAACCCAGCCTCTGACTATTAAGTAAACACGTGACACTTATATTCTAGCTGAAGGTTAATCATCAAGTAGTTTACAAAACATGTGCTGCTTTGGAGACCAAAGGTGAAATCCCGCAGCCACTGAAGTGAGAGCTCCCCAAAGGCCAGAACTCTGTCCCAAACTTGCAGATCTGCGTCAATGTGTTCACACAGGGAACGGCTACAGCAGCAACCAACACGCTCTCACGTGAAGCCAGGAACGACTTCGCTTCGCTTTTATGAGCCAGTTTATTTAGCCAGCCTTGCTCAGTTGTAATACATTTATATGTATCTACCTTTGAAGAGGACACCATGCTCAAGGCCCCGGACAGACAAGCTTTTATTGTTCAAGGCACAGAGTGTGAAATAAATTCAAACGCTCTTTGTGCTTACTGTTACTCTCTTGGCTGGCTTTCCATAACACTTTCTTCAGCACGTGAGGACACCGAATATTTCTCCGAAGCCTCCCCCTGTGCTCTGACAGCAAAGGGGGCCAAGGCCACCCCCGTGACAAGCTGCCTCCAGGCAAGAGGCCTATTTATGCAACCCGGTGGTCTCCCAGCAGTGCAAGATGCTCCCACGTCAAGAGCATCACCTAGTGCGGGTGACAGGATGGACTCCACCACTACACAGCAGAACAAAGTTTACGCTCAGTTTCCCAGGAATTCAACGTAATACTGGCACAGACACACTTTAAAATTACCTAAAATTCAACTTTACCCAAAGCTCACAAGTTCAATTTTCCCTTCACTTTCCTATTCCTTCGAAGTCCTAAAATTATATTGCTGTTTTTCTTTGTTCTCAATCCTCAGATAATCTTCTACCCCACGTCCCCATATCCCCCTTTGGTTTCTGAGAGCCAGGGAAGAGAAGAAGCACAGAGAGAGGTATACTGGACAATAAAGCAGACTGCCATCTATATTTGTGCTAACTGCAACAACCAGTATACACACAGATCAGTTAGACTAGTTTGCATTCCCCAGCAGTTTTCAAATTACTGAAGTAGTTCAATCATTTCAAAATACCAACAAGTATTTCGCAGACAAGAATTATTAGGAATCTTGAGCTATTCTGGTGATGTGCAGATTTACAGGCAGCTCTATGCTTGTCATAAAATATTCCACAGCTGCTGCTTTGGCTTAAAACAACCTCAGAACACTAGCCACCCTCCCTTCACAAAACACAGCTGTTAACTACTAACTGAAGAACACCAAAATTCACCAAAATTGTCTTAAAACAATTACTGTTCAATAAAGGTAAATTGCGCGACATCCAATGATACTGCTGCAGAGCTTCCCACCTCAAAAAAGAAAATCCGTATCTGCTATATTACATTCCTCTTTTCATCTTCATGTCATTGAAGGCATTCCACAGGCAGTTTTATTTCTGAGAGCACTGATTTTCGATCGATCTGCTCTGGCCTGGATTTGAAATAGGATACTACATGAAATTGGATCCTGGGAGCCTCAAACATGCCCAGGCTTGCACAGGAGGTTAAACAAAAATAAGTGGTTTTTTTTAAACACAGACTGCTAATAAAACTGATTTTAAAGTGCCCTCATTTCTCTTGACTGGAAATAATATATTACATCTATAAAGTCTATTATATGAAGCTCTTTAAATTCTTTATTATTTATACAATGCCATTGGTGCACACCTCGCCTAAGAAATATATATTTTAATAGTCAACCAAAGCGATCCAAACCACCAAGGTAATTAAGACTTTTTAAAAATTGGCTTCACTACCTTTCCCCATACATCTGCCAAGCTATGGCCCAGTCCTGCAGACTCTTCATCACGTAGTCAGTGGGAGTGCTCGCACAAGTATTCGAAGGTTTACTCCCTATGTTACAAATTGCAGCCTGCCTTATTGGAAAAAGAAGCAGGCATGACAGTGGGAGTGTGAAAAAGGAGAGGAAAAAAAGCTTAATGTAGGAAGGTAAAAAGGAGAAAATATTATTAAATGAGGGATGTGGCATGGATGAGGGAAAATATGTGATGTAAGAAGACAGCAGCAAAGGATAATGTGGAAAAAAGAGGGAAGGTGTAAAAACGTGAAGAGCTTATCCGGAACACCGTAGGGCTTTAAATGCATTTGCAAGATATGAACAGCAAAGAAAGTGCAGGTGGAACAGTTAGAGATAGCAAATTGGAGTGGACAGCTGAGACCTTTATTTTTAGTTTTTATTTAAAAAGTAAAAATCGCCAAGGTCCACTTTCCACTCCCTTTTCATTCCCTGCCGGGACGCCAGTTCCTCTGGAGCAGAGTATGAGATGCTGTGAGGATTCCCACGGTGTGGCGAGCCAGGCAAACCTTGCCAGAGCCCAGACAGAAGGATTGGTGACATTTTGGGTATCTTATTTGATTGCAACATATGTTTCCCAGGATAGCCCACTGCACTTCCAACTTTGTTTATTTTCTTTGTTTCTAAAAGTGCAAAGCTCATTTTGAAACTTGGGTGAAATTTCATCTTCCCCAATGAGAAACGTGCAAAAATCAGAACCTCCTCATGAATACAACAGTGGCCTGGCTGTGCCTCTTACTGGCCTGATCAGAAAGCATCGCAGCAATCCAAGTTTAAATACCAGGAATGTCTCATTTATCGATCAAAACCAAGGAACGAGCCACTCTGCCTAATTATCAGTAATATAAGAACACTGCCCTCCTTCAAATCAGGCAGAAGGGTTCTTCTCATCTTCAGTGCTTCTCAGCCTGATTCCGCCCCCCTGCATCCCTTGCTTCCTCCCTCCACAAGCTGTCTTCCTAATCTGGAATCCTTCAGAGCTGGGAACCAGACCCCCTGCCTTGATTCCCATCATCTGCACCGATTTATGTTATTAGCAAGCCAGGCCAGCTGGCCGCTTGTACACCCAATGAACCCATACACTCTGATACTGTGCCCTTTTTAAAACGAACAACAACAAAATGAACTCAAAAAAGTGCAACAGTCCAGCAGAGCTTTGCCTGTCAGGTTAAAACATGCTCCTTGCTCTGTGAGCTTAACCTACCTGCTGCTGCTGTGCACAGATACTTCCCTGGGTGTAGCTGCTCTTCTGCTGGGTAAAGCCCTTTTCTGTAAATAATTCAAAGCTATTTCTAGGCTGTGGCAAGGGTGCAGGCTTATTGTTTCTACTTCACTAGGAAAGATACATTAAAAAAAGAAAGAAAAAAAAATAAACCATTCCAAACTGCGATAGGAGCTGGGCTCTGGCTGATACTGCCCTATCTTGCAGAGCAAGTCACAGCGGGTTCTGTAATCGCAGGCTCCGCAAACACTGATTTTACCCCCGCCCCCCCAGGACCTTAACTCGCCCAGCACTCCCGCACAGAGGTCGCCCATGTTCGCAGCTGCCAACACCAACAGGGAACAGCCAGCAAACACCCAGCGGGTCTGATGGTCCAACCAGCCTCAGTCCTTCCCTGGCTAACAACAACCTGCTGGTTTTTGTTTTGTTTTGTTTTGTTTTTGTTTTGTTTTTTTTTGTTTTTGTTTTTTGGTTTTTTTTTTTGTTGTTGGTTTTTTTTGTGTGTGTTTTTTTGTTTTTTTGTTTTTTTTTTTTTTCAGGATACTTCTTCCTTCCATGTTTACACAGGGCAGAGACTACAGGGAAAAGTGCTTGTTGTTCAGTTCAAGCACTTTTTTTTCCATCAGTGGAGGAAACCGCGTTTGGATCCACACGAAGAGAAAGGCAATATTTATAGAGGAAGTTCCCACACTTCCTCTTCAAACAAATCACTCCTGGCTGGTTTTGCAATTACAGCCCTACTGTAAAGAGCAAGGGGGGGTCTCCGGGAAGCATTGAGCATATAATTTCCTTGTAAAGTCACTTGCCTGTGAAAAGGCAGCTTCCAGAGAGGAAAGAGTTAAGCATACAGGACAAACGGACAAGTTTTCAGTAACTAAATTACTCTTCCTGTAGGCCTAGAGGAAATCCACAGCCACCACAAATATTCCTTGCTCACTTCAATACTGCTCTTTGTGAAATAGGTTTTAATGGCCGAGCAAAGCAATCCAAACCACAGATGTAATTAAAGCCGCCAAAACCGGCTCCATGAAAGGCTGGGAAGTGCCTAGTGCCCTGTCTGGGGCAGCCACTGCAGCACGGACAGAGCGGTGTTGACACTGGGCAGTCTCATCCTCATCCTCACGATAGCACACTGCATCGCTGCCGACAGGACAGAGCCCACTGGAGCTCGCTGGCTGGAGGGCAGCAGGGATTTTTAAGGGGTTTAAAGGATGGAGGTGGACAGAGAGCCACCCTGCTGCCGGCTCTGCAGCTGCCTGTGCTATCCATGCCCCGCGCAAGCCAGGGCAGGACCTCCAAGAGAGGATGATGCTCAGGGCTGCAGGAGTATCTGCTTTTGCCCGATTTCCATCCCATGCCCTGCTCCACGGGTTATAAAGCAGGTCAGGGCACTGCCATTCCGCCACCGCAAGCCCACTTGTTTGCAACACTGCAGGGTTAAAAAACTTTCTAATCCATGGGAAAACTGTATTTGACAAGCAATATTTCCCTCTGCGCACAATGATTAAAGTCTGCAATGCCAGCATAGGAAGCAGAGGGATTTTTCTGACAATTCACTGTAAAACAGCTTCCTATTTGAACTGACATACCTTAATTTCTTCTGCGGTGAGTCAAACCACTAGTCTGTATGAAAGGTCAGTAGTCTCCTGGTATTGAAACCTCTACTAGATCCATACCCAGCAAAGGAAGAATGAAGTTTTCCTGAAACTCCTATCCAAAGCGTGGGAGGATGGAAAATAAGATTAGCATACCTTGCTCAAAATATTTCATGAGATAAAAGATATGATTGTTTTGGCACTAACTTCTCCCTCCTTCTTTTCTCTCTCCTTCTTTTCTCTCTCCTCACCCACAGCGAGGTGTGAAAGGTTTGGGAAACTCCCTGTCCCTACTCCACACTTTTTTTCATGTTTCATTTTAGATTAGAACACAATTGGATTTGGACTAGATTAACATTTCATCCAAAACAAATCCCGCACCTTTGAGTTACTAATTTCATTTGATAACAGCTGTGGAAAACTAACTCCATATTTTCAAAGTTAAATCATTGCCAAATTGTTTTCAAGTGCCAGCTGCCCAGTGTAAGGCTAAAGAACTTCCCAAAACAATTATATTTAAATTATTAATTAAAACAATTTGGAATATCATTATTAAAATCAATTAGTTTATGCAAAGAGATCTACAAACGCGAAACACAGTTATAGTGAAAGAAATTCATCAGCTGTTGAATAATTAATACAGCTCTTCATTTGTTTCACCTCATGTGCCAAGTAGCACAAAAGTCTTTAATATGAGTGGATCACAAAGCTAACAAAGATCATTACACATTTGTAATCACTAAACAGCTTAAGTGGAAAGTTTGCAGGGAAAAAAAAAAAAACAAAACAACCAACCAAACAATAACAAACCTGCAATATTAGGTTCAGAACAAATGAAAACTCACAATTTTGTCCATCTGGACAAAACAATGGAGGAAAGAAAAGCAAAGCAGAGCTGCATCTTAGGCCTGT
Organism: Nesoenas mayeri; assembly: GCF_963082525.1. Classification (NCBI taxonomy): domain Eukaryota; kingdom Metazoa; phylum Chordata; class Aves; order Columbiformes; family Columbidae; genus Nesoenas; species Nesoenas mayeri. Next base: position 22,226,556 of record NC_137541.1, read on the forward strand.
TTGCTGTAGGCAAGCAGCAAGATCTGCCGCCAGCTGTGAGAAGCGAGGTGCTTCTCTGAAACCTCTGCCTGGAGACCTGTGAGAAAGGTTCCTGAAAGCAGCTGGCCTGGCTGCCCTCCCTCCCCTTTCTGGAGGCAAAACACCACGGCTTGGCCAGTTACCTACACGTGCTTACTGTGAAGTTATGTACTTTTACATCCACGCACGCACTTTTTCCTCTCAGACACCAAAAGAAACATTTTTCTAGTCTGACATGCTGCAGGTCCCTTGGCAAAGTACATTTCTTCTTCAACAAACAGTGGGTTTTGGTAAACGCCATGCAGATTTCCTGGGGATTACCAGAACTACATACCTTTCGTTAAACAGCACTCCGATGACGTAAAATGATGTAAATAGAAGAACAGCATAAATCATTGATTGCTGCACAACTGAAAACTTAGTGTGTGCTAATTTATAACGTTCCTTAACTCAATTATTTGGGTTGGAGAGGGTGGGAATCAATGGGGTAAACCACAAACAAACAGTTGCTGTCATGTCCTTTGTCTGACGCTACTCCGCTTTCACCGTACTTAAACATTTCTCTCCAGCTAAACCTTTGCACTATTTCAAAGAAGAAGTTGAATTTGTACTTGTTTGGGTTTATTTTCAAAAAAACTCAAGAGTATCTGTACAAAGAAACATCAGAGATTTAAAAAGTACCTGTGGTGGGAGAGTATTCATTGCCTTTTAAATGCTGAATTACAATAGAGAAATTAAGGACTAAGGTGGGTGTTTTTTCAAAGACCTTCCTGCGTGCTCTGTTACCAGCTCCTCTGCTTGAGGCAACAACAGGGATATTTATACATTGTGAAAACACTGACTTTGCAACACATTTCTGCTCCAAATGGGAGCCTCACCTGCCCTCCCTCTTCTCCTTCCCTCATTACATTACTCTCGCTGCACTTCCTTTTTGGTGCTTTTCCCCATAGCCTTCTTCTTTATGTCCCGTCTGCTGAAAACAGACAGTGCAGCCAGTATCATCAGACTTGAACTTTCTACCTCCAGACATTAGCCAAGTCAAAGAACTAGACAAAACAAGCTGTCCCATTTCTAGACATCGTGCACTGATTTCAGAATCGAAACCCCTTCTGGTCACAAATAATAAACGATGCGACTTCCGCTGTCATAAATGATGCAACTTTCTCCAAACAAAGCTGAGCCAACTGTGTCGTGCAAAGCCTGCCTTGCTTTGCCTGGAACTGGGTAAAGTACAGCCACTAAACTCATCTTCAGTTCTGAAGGCAGCTGGGGCTCTGCAGTGTCCCAGAAGAGATGTACCATTTGCCTAGTGTTGTTTATGGCTAATCGCTCCTGCCTCTAATACTAAAGCAGTTATGTGGCTTACAGGAGCAGTTTGTGACTGCTAACCAGGGAGTACATGCCCCACATCGCAGGGCACAGTGTGGACAGCCTTAGAGAAACTGGACTCCAGTTCACACCCGTGCGAGCAGCCAGACCCATCCTGCCCTGATGTCCCCATCCTGCTGAGCACAGGGTGGCCAGTTCCCAAGATCAGGCACTCGTCAGTGGCTGAGAACAGGCTTATCTTTCACATCATTTTAAAATGGGAAATCACATTTATACAGATCCAGCCTCCCATGTTAGCTTAATTTGTTTCATTGAGAATGTGAAATACATACAATCTTGCTAGACATGCCATTTGTAGAGCTGGGATTAAATCCTGATCGCTTTGCAAACGAGATGTGAAATGTAGAGATGCACACAGTTTAACTCCTTGGATCTTCACACTCTTTTGCTCCTTACTGAAAGGGAACATTGTTGTCTCACCGGAATTCACTTTGCAGGATGGGAAGTACCTTTTAGGGTACTGGAAATGAAGGATTTGCCATTCTGGGAATGACCTGCTTTCTTTACATCTCCTCTGCTTATTGAGTCAAAACTTTTGCGCTCTTTCCCATTCTATGTGTTCCACCACCACACTGCCAGCAACCCATTAGCACATACTTTTCATATCTTTTGAACAGATGGAAGTTTTGAGATGAATTACACTCAGTTTCACAGTCAACCCGTCCCAGGCACAGTGTTATCACCATAGACAAAAGAGCCCATAGATATGCTTCATATGCCCGTAAAAGTTTGCTCCACCTTTGCACTGATAAAGTACTTAATGGGCAACTCGGTGGCTTAAATATTCCTCAAACAAGGCAGACTTTTAAAAAAGCAGCACTTGCTCACTCGAAGGCAAAAATGATCTTCTGAGAAATGCTCTCTGCTTTGCAGCATTTGGGCCTCAGTGGCTGCAGAGTTGCTGTAGGAAGCGTGAACTGGAATTGATGCCAGAAAGGTAACGCCGTGGTCTTCCTGGAATGAAGCCTATTACTTTTGCAGTTCATGCCTAAAAAGCGCTTGACATATTATGGTCTGGAACATGCCTGTGATCATAAACTAGTCAGTTTTGATTGCTGGGTGTAGACAGTAACCAAGTAACTAGAAACAAAGAGTTTTGCCTGTAATTACAGAGTGTTATCGTGTAATGAGATCCTGGGTCAACGTGACGGTTTTTGCCCCTCTGTAAAGAAAGTTGCAGTTTTTCTCTGTAGATCTCTCTGCAGAAAGAGCACGTCAGACCCAGCTGCGATGCAGCCTTGGTGTGGGACATACAGCACCCCAAGGCAAAGCCATCTCTAATTGTCACGCCTATCTGCCCAGCTCACCTCTGAACTCACAGAACAAAAGAAAGCATTAATCCACATCTTTAAGAACTCAACAGTCATTTAAGCAGAAGGTCAGGTACCTAATGGGCTGTCAAGTTCAGGCTGTCTACCCGTCTGTCTTCCTGGCTCCCCCAGTTCCCAGGCCTTGACTGATGGTCCTCGGCAGCTGGGCACTTTGTTTTCCTGCCAAAGCACCGTGAAGGCCTCAGTAGAGGCAACTGCTTTGCAAATTTAAGTTGGGATGACATATTCTGGCTTCATTGAAGAAGAGAGGAAAAAAAAGCAGCCACGAAAAGGTGCACGGCAAGGCCTGAGAAATATCTTAAACATGCTATTTGTTCCTGTATCACTGGCAAACTTCAACAGAATATAAACATACTTTCAGATGTCTGTGTTGTGGTTTTTGATCCAAAAGTTACTATGCTTGCAGTTGGTTTAGGATACCTCTCAGTAAGGATGATTGTGCATAAATGCCTCGTGGCACCGATAAAGGTAGCGTGGATGGTTGTACACATCTCCCAGATGTTTTCAGGGCCACAGGTTATAGAATGAGCTTGAAAACTACAGCCTGGAGTGCAGAAACATTGCTACAGCTCCTAGAAATTTCCAGGAGGTACACAACACGGAGGGAGCCCCTTCCAGATTCCCTGGGACATGGCCCACTGCGCATACTTGCTTTTGAAAAAAAACCTCGTAAAACCAAAACATTTTTTTCCAAACAGATCACAGGTCACGTAAGCTTCCCAAGGGATATATTGGTTACAGATGTTTTCGTGTAATAAAATATTCCACTCAACTGCAGTATTTCTAACTGATAATGCTAAAACTAAATTACCCTTGGCTAATGGTTATGTCCCCAATGTACTCCTTACCATAGTAAACATTGGCTCATTTGTTACCATTTAGCCAACATAATATTTAATTTTTTTATAAGTGCACACCACAACGTGTTTGCAAGAACTGAAACATAAGTTTGAACTTTTAAAAAATATAGGCTTAAAATTCAATTTTTTTGCATATTTGTAGAATTAATGGTATCTTTAAGTTTCAGCATTATCATATCACTTTGCATTTAAAAGTGATCTCATTTTTAAACATGAGTAATTTTAATAAATTTGCAAGATTTCACTCAAACTTGGAATTCTTAACAACAAAAAAATCACTCCTTGATTATTTGAATGATACATTCAATTTGCTATCCTCCTGGCAGCGTTGTTAGGAAAGGTGATTCTGATGGTATCTCTAAAATTATTAAATAGTTAAAAATAAAAATTTTTTTTTAAAAGGAGATGATTTTCTGTTTTCAAAATATGCCTATGATAAAACACTAACAAGGCCAACTAGGAAAAAGAAAAAAAAATAAGAAAAAGGAAACTTAACTCATCTTCTACTGTGGCAAGGAGCCTCCCTCTAAGCAGGGAGGTTTGTGCTGCTGTACTGTACTATGTCTCTATGAAAACGAACACCTCCACATTTTTATTTAAAAGATTAGAGCACCAGGCTCAAAACACCTATTCCTCTTTGCTCTCCGCACTGGATGATCAGGATCACCCCTGCTCAGATTTCAAATCCTGCCATTCAGAACAATAGAACAAAGTGACTCTTGAGGCAATATCACTGTTTCTATGTTGACACTTCAAGAATGAAGCCAACTTGTTTTAATTAAGTTTTATGAAGACTGGAAATGTAGCAGCAGCAGAGCGTTCTCTGCTGAGGGAGAGGTAAGCTACTTTAGCACAACTGGCATTATATTAAAAGTAGAACTTGTCCATTTTAAAAAAAAAGTGGAAGTTATTAAAACTTGGAAGTAGGATATTTTAGGCTAGATCAAAAAAGTCTTATTCTCCAAACTCTACAATACCACAATCCAAGTATTCACTACTTTAATGACAATGTTTAATGTTTAACGTCAGTAAGAGCTTGTATCCTTTTTGAGCTAACTGTAATCACCAAATGTACGCTTGTGCTCCGTAAATTAAGGCAACATCATTCTGTGTTGCTGTGATGATGAGACGCATGCTTTAAAGACTCACTATGGGGGAAAAAAGTGGAAAGAAGAACCTCTGCAATCCAACTGAAAGGACAGTTCAGTCTTCAGCAAACCACTCAGGAAAAATGTTGTACAGATCAATGGAGATGCTTCCTAAGTACAATAGGGGTGACCTAAATGGCTACATAATTTTTGGAAGAGGTGGACTTTGTTTGGTTGCAAGTAATGCACCAGGAAAGCCTTACCCAGAGGACATTTCTAGCGTAGTCCTGCTAGTTTGCCCATCACTCTACATCTCATCATCATATTTGATTAGCTGTATATTTATTCTGGAGCTAATGTGGTAATCAAGATTGACAGCATATATGGGAGGCAATAAAGGTTCTCTGATGGCTCCGGCATTCAGGAGGGAGGTCTTTGAGCACACCGAACAGTAAGCACCAGACCTGCTCTCACGGCTAAGGACAACATCCAGGACAGGAATGAAACACTCCATTGTGACCAGTCACTTGATCTCTGAAAAAAGTGCAAGCCAGTTTTTATGAGCAGATACTCACACAGAAAATAGAAGCCAAATCTGCTGATCTTTTAAAATTTGTAGGTGCTGTAGCAGTTTTTAGGGTGGTATGACTAAGCAGCAGTAAGAGCAGTGGTTTCTGTGCATCAGTGACTTGAAAACACAAAACAAATCTTGCAAACTCAAATCACAGAATCACAGAATCGACTGGGTTGGAAAAGACCTCAGAGATCATCGAGTCCAACCCTTGGTCCAACTCTAGTCTGTTTACTAGATCATGGCACTAAGTGCCATGTCCAACCTCACTTTAAAAACCTCCAGGGACGGCGAGTCCACCACCTCCCTGGGCAGCCATTCCAATGCCTGACCACTCTCTCTGCAAAGAATTTCTTCCTGATATCCAGCCTAAATCTCCCCTGGCAGAGTTTAAGCCCATGCCCCCTTGTCCTATTGCTGACTGCCTGGGAGAAGAGACCAATCCCCACCTGGCTATAACTTCCCTTCAGGTAGTTATAGAGAGTGATGAGGTCACCTCTAAGCCTCCTCTTCTCCAGACTAAACAACCCCAGCTCCCTCAGCCTCTCCCCAATGCACCTTTCCTCTTCCCTTAAATAGCCTCTAGAATGGTAACCACCAGCAACATGCAGACGTAAGTCCTTTGAGATCTGCATATTGGGAAAAGGACCAGCTTTCTGGAATCAAAATCACCTGGACTCAGCAGCAAACGTGATTTGCCAGGGCTGCCCTAGGGCCCGCGTTCCTGCCGGTCAGCAGGACACTGCCCATCAAGCACTCACTACCCCAGAGCCTTCCACCACCTTCCCTTTCCCTTCATTATTTTTGCTGGCTGCCACAAAACCTCCTCAGCTAGCTGACGTTGCTCCCTGGGTAGCAAATCCCTATTTGTTTTAGTGCACGTATAATGTGGGTGGCATCGAAAACCACAAATACACAAACCTTGAAGCTCAGCTACGGTAGGAGAGGTAAGCAAAGCAAAGCTCTTGAGAGATTCTGAAACTCCTGACACACATATGAATGTACAGTTTGCAAGGGAAAAAAATATTATTTTGAATTAATTTTTGGTATGTTTTGTGATGTCTTTGCCTTGCCCCAGAAAGCATAGCTAAGATGACCAACAGTGTCATTTGTATATTGCTCATCTGTCTCCCTTCCCCAGCCCCTTTATCTACACAGTCAATATAATATCCAAAAACACAGGCTAGCTTCCCTGAATGTTTCACTTTTCAAATAAATGCCTAATTAATTAATCCTTTATTTTAAACCATCACATGCAGCAAAATGCTCCAATTAAAAATGGAATGTCTACTAATTTAAGCCCAAAGGTTCTGTTAAGGCAGGCTTCACAAATCCTAAAAATAGAAATGCATTCATAATTTTTTCCTCACTTTAATTAGGCTTTTTTTGGGCTCAAATTTAAATATCCCTCTGCAGTATCTTCAACTGCATTGCAGTAGTAGGAACACCACACACAACAGAAGAACGGGAAGAAGATCACTCGTCTTTTTAATTCTTCCACTCAGAGAGGCGTGTAAAGTGGAGGCATCCCACAAAATAGAAGTGTCGCAATTAAATAGGAGAGACTTAAGAAAGATGAGACTCCCAGAACCGAATGAAATTTGCGGTTGATTTGTGTATAGAGAGATCTTGGTCCTTCTCTAATCTATCGTCTTAAGTGAGGTGGAAGAACATAGCATTGTGGCAGTCAAGGTGAAAGTGATGTGACTAATGGCATAGCAGCCAGACTAAGGGCAAGTCAGTTCGGAGCTAGTTGAAAAATATGCTCTATGGGGCTCTTCGAACGACAGTACTTATAGCAGCCACAGAATGCAAGGTCATGCTTCTTCAAATACAGGTTAAACTTGTAGCATAGTGAACTAATCTGGAAAGCAGCAACTTGAAGAATGACTTCAGGGCCACGGTGAACCGCAGCTAAAACTCTGGCAGGGATGCAGTGACTAAGACGATTAATGAGATCTTTCAATACATGAGCTAGGTGAAGACACAAAGCAGAAAACATAATTGTAGCACTTCAGAGGAGCATTATTAGGAACAGATGAAGTTGAGGTTATCCAGGGCAATGGGGTAGTAAGTAGAACAACACTAAGTGGTAGTCACGGACCTGCTGCCTGCTTTGCCTATGCCGGAGCCGGCTTTGACCTGCTAATTCTGACAGAAATGGTGATGGGAGGAGATGCGGGATCCAGCTCTTCCCAGCCCTGACCACACTCGCCCTCTTCCTTCCCTCTTCCACAGTCGGAGTAATGAGCCCAAATCTTCAGGGTGAACTCATTTTACCCTCAGTGCTGGAGTGGCAAAAGTTCAGTTTCTCTGACATTGCTGAGATGCCTGGGACTGGTTCTGTCACTTCATCCAGTATTACTGACACGATTACAAGCAGACACGGCCGTGCCTGGTGTCCACACTGCACAAAAGATGTTGACAAATTGGAAAGGAATCAGGATGGAGCTGCAAGAAGGATTCAGAGTCAGGAAAATATGCCCTAAGCAAGAGCCAGAAGTAATTCAGTCTATTTAGTTTCACAGAGAGAAAGTTCAGAATGGCTTGATCACAGTCCATAAATACTTACATTAGTGAGAGACATTTAATACAGGGCATAATAAAATACAGAGCTGAAAAATGGAACTTTGAGGTAAAATTCAGGCTAAAATTTAGGGGAAGTGTTAGAAATGAATGCAATTAAGTCACTGGAACCTTTTACATTTGCACACAGTAAATTTCCCGTGAACAAAAGTCTTTAAAAAAATTGAGATTGGATGTCTTTTTAAAACGATACTATCAAGCTTGAGCAGAACTTGCAGGCTGACTGAAGCAGTGAATTTGTACAAGTGCATGACACTATAACTGAGTAACCTAGATGATCATAATGTTATAAAACCCATGAGCATATATTTATTTCTTGAGCGTGCCTACAAAATCCAACTCTGCTTTAAATGAATACACCAGCTTTGCTGAACCCAATCTGAACTTCTAACTTGTGCCTTCTGCTGCAGAAGTGATACATGTCCAGTTCTTCTCTCTTCAGACACTACGAAGAAGGAACCCAAATATGTGAGACTGAGCACAAGTGAATGAATTTGAAGAAGATGTCTGTAAGCTTTCAAGCAGCTCCCCTAATCCAGAAGCCTGAAAACATCAGTGTGCTTTCCAGGGGCATTTCCAAGCAACCTTGGATTGTTATAATACATGGGATTAGATGGACGGCGGAGGCTCACCAGCTAGAGCTCCTTGACCCCAGCCAACCCAGTTATGCTAAGCAGAACAGTACAGAAGGTATCTTGGTATTTAAACACTTCTAGGCCACCAAATAGGTAAATAATTTCACCAGGAGGGCAACACAGAACTGGGCAAAGCAGAATAGTCTGGATATATCCGGGTTTAAGCTAGTTAAGGCACATACCTTTGGAATCCACTGCAAAATTACCACATGCTTTAGTTTAATAAAGATGTCAACGTCTCATGAGTGATATTATGCCACGGCAGCATTTCCTAGCAAAGCAAGAGCTTCAGAAATTACGCCTTTATGTGGAAAGAAGACAGACTCAAAAAAGGCACATTCTCCCCACTCCTCTGCCGAATTGTTTGCAAAAACCGTAGTCCGTCCTTCTCTCTACCACCACAAAGAAGCATTTAATGTTTTTATGATCTCAGGATGGAAAAATATTAATCAGAAACAGCAGCAACAAATTCTTTTTCTTCTCGAATCTGTGTGGCATTAAGTATAATTACATAAATAACTGGAATGGCAGAAACAGACAATTGCTGGCTTTGTATGGGTATTGGAAAAGATTATACTGTTTTTATCATGTCTCTCAAATAATGAGTATCTTCCAAGTCTACTGTCAAGGAGACTGCTTGCTGCTTTAATGCTGATATGAAAATAATCTTGTAAGAATACTGAGAGAGGGTCTTTCCACATACTTTTCACTAGGGAAGATTACTTAAATAAACCATTTAACCTACTATTAACCTAAAACCTAGTTACATAAATGTTTTAAAAATTACTTATCCATCTTGAGTAGATAAAAGTAATCTAGTGAAGTCGAGGATAACATAGGAAGTCCCTTAATAATGGCTGCATTCTCTGCAGCCTCTATTAGCATATGGTTTTTCTGCTGGCAAAGCAGATACAAATGAACTGCAAGAACACAGGCACAGGATAGCTATTCCCTCTTTGTAAAGGACTGAAAAGAGACAGATACTCATAAAGGAAGAGTGAAAACCTGCAAAGAGCTCTTACAAGGGGAACCTCAACTATTTTTTCTCCATTTTTTCCATTGTAAACAGTGCCATGCCTTCTTTTAAAAAACAATAGTACAAATTATTGGAAGTAGAATATGGAGGATGTGTCTACCAATACCTGAGCTAAGGTCATCCCAAAGTCAACAAAAAACAAGTGCATAAAACACTTGCTCCAGATTGCTTAACAAATGCTCAAAAGCAACTGAGACAAATTATACCCAATTCAATACGTCAGAGATATAAAGTGTTACAGGCATCCTCCTACACTGTGAGCAAAGAGTAAAGCGTATTCATCAGGCCTAATGAAGGCTATCCCAACAAGGCAGACGGCGGCTTCATCTACCAAAAGTCCCTGATCTCTAACGTCCTGGGTTTGTTGGCAGTGAGAGTGAATGCTCCGCTCCATGCTGTGTAATGAGAAAAGCCTCCTGGGCATCTCGACTCTCCTCCCCTGCAATCAGGGCGGTGATGCCAGATGTAAGTTTGGAAGTCTTCAGCATTTCGTCTGACAACATAAATGTTATGTTTTTTCATGAACCAAACCAGTCATCTGCTCTGCTGCACGCTTTCACCACCTGCTTATATTGGGCATGTAGGATGGGATGCTTGTGTTTCAGTGACTGGAGCTGGCACATACGTGAAGCTTTAACTACTACAGTATTATCAAAATCTTGGGTTTTTTTTTTTGCCAAACAGATCACACTGTCAACATTCCCCTTCCTCATTTTAAGGAAACGGCACTTTCTCTGCAGACCTGAACAGCGACCATGCATCCCACCGCAGTGTGCTGGAAATAGTTTGGAACTGGTAACTCTGTCCATGCAACTCCCAAGGGCTGCAGCTGCCCCAGGAGGTGTTTCCTGGCCACAAACCTGCCCAAATGCTGCAGCATTGACTCCTGATACCATTTTTTCCACACATGCAGATCATTTTCCCTTCTACTTCCTTTGGAAAGGTTGTATCTTTTAAAAATAACCTCATTAATAAAGTTGTAATCTCACCAACCACATATATTTCCTCCTCTTGAAGTGTTAAAAGAAAAAACAAACCAGCTCTTGATACTTCTGTCAATAAAGAGCACACTCAGGATCAAAGGAATAAAAATGCTAATTATGGTGCACTCTGTAACACCTCTCTCCCGAGCCAAGTGCTCTGATTAAGTTAACCATGGTGCTAATTATAATAGTGTTTAGCACAGCTGGGGCCAAAGAAAAGCCACCTTCTACCAGAGCATATTTACCGGCCTCAGAACGAGATCAAGCATATTTATACTATAATAGGAACTTGCCTACGATCCACATAACAGCCATTGCTCATTTTAAATACTCAAAACCATGTTCAGTTTCTTTTATCATTTAAAAAAAAACCCCAAACAAACAGACTTTTTTTGTCATGAACAAAATGCTGGAGTCAAAAGCTTGCTGCGCAGAAATTAAGTTAGTAGCTCCTAAGGGAACATACAGCAAGATGACACATCTTTGCAATCTAAAGGGGAGCCCACTCTTCTGCCTTTTCTCAGTCAATACTGCATGTTAAGCATGCCGGTGATGAGAAAGGAAGGCCACTGTACTCTCTACTTTCATTTTAAATGGAATGAAGTAGCACACAATTACTGGCAAAACCACTTGCCACATTTCAGCAGCACCTTTGGATGGAGAATAGAGGTGATAGTACTGGTGAAAAATGACGGTTAAGTTTAAGTGAAAGTTAATCCCACCGATTCCATGGAGGAGAGAAAAATATAATAAATCAATAAATCCCTGCAGCTCAGAAAATTGCATCTTCGGTGGATGCTTACAATCCTTGTTGCACATAGAATAATTGGAAGAGGTTTTTAAATGGTTATGTAGTTATAACTGTATCTTTCATTCATCGCTTCCCTCCTTGAAGAGCTCATCAGCGTTTACTGGCAGTACCTTCCTGTGCACCTGCTTGAAGGATGAGCACTGTGTTCCACGAAGGAGCTAAAAGGTAAGAAAATTACCTTCACTTCAGTATCACTGCTCAAAATGGCTGGTTTGTACTTACTCAGCCTCCCTGAGTCTTTGAGTAGCAGCAGATGAGCAGTCTCTTTTTCAACATGAATTCAATAATTAACTCTGAGTTAAACAAGTCATCTAAACACAACACTGCAACTAATGCTCCTGAGTGGATATGTGCTTTACAAATTCCAGGCGTGTTTGAAGTTCTCCTGTTTCACTGCACTGATCCAGCAGTCACCAACACCCATGGTATGGGGAAAATTCCCCTTCACTTCTCATGTACTGCATTGGCTCACTTAATTATACACACACGTATCTATGAATAAATACAGTGCTGGTTTATGTAAATTGATAATCTTCATCTCAATTCCTTACTACTTTGATAGGCTGGTAAAGGTTTAAGTGGCTTTAATCCACTGTCTGGGCAAAGAGATTTATTACTACTCTGATCTTGAAGAGAGGAGAGATTCCTCAGAGGGAAAACCCAATATACTGACTGAGCTGTTAGAGAAGGTCAAAAACCTGGAAACGGCACCCCTTGGAAGGGTGAAGACTACTGATACTGATACTGTTGTCAGTATCATTATCAGGAAAGTAAATGTCATAGCACGGTTTGAGTTGGAAGGGAACTGAAAGACCATCTAGTTCCACTCCCCTGCCAGGGGCAGGGAAACCTTTCACTAGACCACGTTGTTTAAAGCCCCGTCCAACCTGGCCTTGAACATTTCCAGGGATGGGGCATCCACAGCTTCCCTGGGCAGCCTGTTGATGTGCCTCACCACCCTCATGGTGAAGAATTTCTTCCTTTTATCCAATCTAAATCTACTCTTTTAGAAATGGTTTTAAGGTAATAGCCTTCATAAAAATTCCCTCTCTGAAGTACTGAAATGCTGCTGTAAGTGTCCCCAGAGCCTTCTCTTCTCCAGGCTGAACAACCCCAGCTCTCTCAGCCTGTCCCTCACAGGAAAGATGCTCCTCCAATCCTCTGCTTGTCTTCCTTGGACTCACTCCAACAGGTCCATCTCCTTCTTATGCTGGTGCCCCAGAGTCAGACACAGTACTGCAGGTGGGGTCTCACAAGAGTGGAGTGGAGGGAGAGAACTGCCTCTGTTTTTTTACTGATATCCTTGGATGTGTGACCACTTAATTGGGTACAATCCCATATGCTTCCTGCCTTCCCGGGAGTCTCAGATCCTTCTAGATGTGGCTGCTTCACTGCAGCACCTTGCTCTGCTTGCTTCCCATGCATGGGAGATGGGCATGGCAGGAAAAACCGGGAGATGTCTCATCCTCTTCCAGTCCCTCCCTCTCCCAGCTGCTAATGGGCAATATCCAAGCTCCATGGAAAGAATCACAGTATTACACGGTGTAAGCAGAGACTACAGCTGGTGAAGAGTGCTGCATAACTCTGGTCATTTGGCTGTTAGGGTACTACTCATTCCTGCACACATTTAGGGTGACAATACTACTTCATATTGTGTATATTTTTCTCTGCTTACGTAAGCTCTAACATTACTTCTTATTTACTGTTTGCATTTCACACCCAATTCATTTCCACCCTATGCATGCATACTTCCAGATCAGGTAGAGAAAAGATTATGCAGTAGATACTAATGTACCATGCTGATGTGCATAATAGGGAAAAAATGGTCAAATAATAAAGGAAGCAGAAAACTAAATTGTGTACTATAACATTAAGACAGAATGTTTCCTGGGAGTACTTTATATGGGTGTTTGCATTGCCTACACCCAAAGCGCTCAGGAATTACAGGTCACATCCTGCTGCTACCTCTCCTGTAATGCATTCCAGAGCACAGCAAAGAAGCTGTCAGTAGAAAATGCAAAGCAAGCAAACAGATCTGCCTGATTTCTTTTTCTTGAGTTTTATTGCAAGGGCTTTTTGACTGAGAAAGAAATGTTGCTGTGAAAATCAGCACTGTTATATACTATCTAATTATCTCTATTTATCATGAAGCAATCAGAGGAGCTATTAAAGCATGGTCACCAAAATATTTGGATTTGTCTGAGTTTTAGAATATTAGTTACACAAACTTTAACTCTTGAAATAATAGCGGTTAATGATGTGCTTCACTTGGGAGTTAAACACTTACAGTAAAAAGCTGATGTCTGACAAACTGAAAGTAATTTCACATTGAAGTAAATTAAATGGATTTCCCAGATGTTGCTATAAGAAGAGACTTGAGGACGTGAAATAAAAGTCGCTGCTGATGCATTCAGACACTTACCATAAAGTTCTCAAGAAGGAAACATTTTAAAAAGTAACTACGAAGAAAAGATAAATCAGAGGTGGGATGTTTACAATCCCACTGACAATCTTCATCTGAGCATCTGGTGGCTCTGGGTCATTTCACAGGGAATGGTGCACATTTGTGTATGGCACGTGCTCGTAAACACTAGAGTGAAATCAGTCTTGTTCAAAGGGTGTTGAGTAGTCAGAAGGAGCTGCTCCTCACTTCCAGGTGAGGTGAAAGAAGATTAAAAACAAGATTTGCAGGCCTATCTTTAATACTAGTTAGTTTTCAGTACTTTGCTGTGGCAGATCTCAAAGTACACATAGGATTTGGAAATCCCAACCTCTCCCTTTAAAGCAGGTATTCCGGTACCTATAAATATACAGAAGTGACTTGGACAAACATCAAAAGCTAGCAGCATCCTTGCATGAAAACCCTCAGGAATAGCTTCCTTCCCTTCTTAGCCAATTATTGCCACTCCACTGGAACATCATATCCTTCTACTATACCCCAAATCAAGTAAAGAGCCCACAAGTTTAGGAGCATAGGGAGGAACAGAAGTTTCCAGTCCCCCCTCTTTGTTACTATAATAGATCCCCAAGAAGCTCATATGCTCACCTCTCTATCAGTTGCAGAAGGAAGCCCATACACCAAGTGCATTATACTACCTACAGACCAGCCAAGAGTGTTCTTCCTCTCAGGGTGTACACCTGTTTTCCATATTCTCTACACTTTTCCATATTCTCTGCACTCTCAGTGGTTTTCTCATCCAGCTCTTCATCTAGATTCCGAAAGGTTAATATTCCTTCTAAATGCTGGAGATGTGGAAGAAAGAAAACGCTCTCCATATTTGACTCCAGTCTTTGGTATCACTCACAGATAAGGATTTTACACTATTGATTCACAAGACATGTTCATATCAGAATAACAAAGCTGCTTATGCTCACCTATTTTGTAAATGTTGCCATCACCTTTTCTTTAGGCCCTCTTTTTTTTTTTTTTTGCATGTTTCACTGAACTATTATCCAATAAAATAGAAAAATTATTTTCTTAAAAGCAGCAATTATGTCAAGTTCATCCTCTTACAAAGATTACAGATTTTCTACAGTTTACTTGGAAATTTGGTTTAAAGCAAAACAGATGTCAACTTTTCACATTAGACTAACAAAAGCATCTATTCACTTCTTGTATGGTGACCAAGGCAATATCTCAGAGGACAAAAAAGGGGAAAAAAAAAAGAGAGAGAGAGAGAGAGAAAGAGAGAGAGAGAGAAATACTTGAAAAGTACAAGAAGTGGGTCCAATTCCAGAAAAAAACAAAAACAAACCCTAAAGTCTATAAGGGGGCACCATGGAAGACATAATAGATTTTATAAATTTTATAAAATCCCAATCCAACAAACATCTTTGATAGTCATGTAAAAAGCTCAATATTTTGTCTAGACAGCTATTGCTGCAACACTAACTTCAGATTCTTGGGACACACCAATTTTATTCTCTCAGCATTTGAAAGATGTGTAACTTTATAGATTTGGTAGCTACAAACAAAGCATAATAAAATAGATTCTAGACTTCGGATGTATATTTCAAAATGTTTTGGTAGGCAGGTTGACAATCTGCTCTATAAATACCTTTCCTATGTTTCGCACTCTCTTGCTTTGGGTATGCCCCATGGTGGAACAGCTGAGTGGCAATGCTGGAATATTATACTATGCCCTCTCTTTAACTGCAAGAAAAAAAAAAAACAACTCTGACTAACTCTCCCATTTTTTAAATCTATAAGGCAGTGAGAGAAAACGATCACAAATGAAGCCTTCACCAACACCTCCAACTCCATAAATATCCACAGTCCTGGCTGGTATTGCAGGCCCCTCCTGTGAGTCCCAGCTGCAGGCCAATACTCATTTGTTCCTCATTGCTGAAGCATTAATGCTAATTACTGGACTTTGCAACTAACCGTATCATGCAGAAGTGGGTCACTTCAGTGTTCCACAGAGGGACGGAGGGAAGCAGCCAAAAACCTCCATTCTGCCACCCCTTTTCTCTTTAAGATTTCAGAAACATGCTTCGTATCAAAGGACTGAAAATTCATACAAATTGAAAATAACCGCTTTGGCCCACTTTGTAAGAAAAGCTAACCAAGTAACAGTGGGTACACCAGCACTTTCTCCACAGTTCTCTCTTAAAGTGTTTTGTCAATGAAAGAAACCACGTCATTTACAAATATTTCATTCCAGTTCAGCACAACAGACACATGCCATTTTCCCTAATACTGCCTGAAGCTGAAAAAGGAGTGTTTTTGAACAGGAGGAACACACACAAACATGCAGAAAAGTAGTAAGACATAGGACTACAAGATTCCTAAAACATTTCACAATACTATGAATCATTTTGTTATTCTCGAAATATGCAACACTGGTTGTAAAGGTGATTCACTCCTAGTGATCATTTGAAGTGCCAATATTCAACAAATTTAAGTCATATCAAAATACTATTTTTTGACATTTTAAAGCTCTCAAAAAGAGAAGACCCCACACATACCCACTTAGGATAATGATGTTACTGTACAGTCTCCTCCTCACTGTCATAATTTTTAAGGGAGGAGAAAAATCCCAAAGGAAAGCAGCATTGAGCAAAACTGAAACCCACAAGTATGTTTTCTTTTAACAGGAACTTTTTTTTTTTCTTGAGTACATATGCATTCCCTTTCATATTTCCTTTCTGAAAGCTGCTATGAACACACCACCGTGCTGGATGACAAGGTGACCTTTCCTTGGTGAAAGGAAACAAGAAAATTTTGGTCTCTGGTAACAAGACCTAGAAATGCATTTCCTTGCTTTTGGTAGGCCATACAAAGTTCACACACATATAGGAAGGACATTACTTTCAGATAACAGAAAAAAAGAAGGAAAGCAAGAACAAAAACTTAAGACTTCAGTGAAAACTTCAGTCTGAACAAACAAGTGACTCATTTTTACCTCCGAAAAGGTTAAGGTCACCAGAGTAGTACTCACAATTTCTTACCACGGGGACAAAAGAATATACCACAAAGCCAGTAGCGCATGTATCACAACTGGCAGCTGGCTTGGAAATGCTGGAGTTCAATTGACGATGAAGAATGAATTACCCTTATGTTTGAACAAAAAAAAAACAACCCAACCTGATCTCACCAGGCCAGAAGCACAACCACATTCCAGGCGTGATGTGTGACAGCACAGAGAAAGCTAGTTTCAATTTATTCTGCACATTTGAGCACACACAAAAGCCTATATGGTTCTCATTAAAATAAAAGATATCTCCAGACTTCCAAAAGAGCACAGAGTGATATAGGTTCTCACTCTCAAGCAGAAGAGATAACTTACCCTCCTGTTTGTTGCTCTTCCTTCTGTATTCAGGATTCAAGCTACCTATACTATTTTCATATCTATAAACAACCACCAGTGGATTAAAGATCTTCCCCATTTTCCTTCCACTCTTTTTTTTTTTTTTAATGGAAATTTCTTTGACAAAGAACAACAAAGCATTCTCTCTGAAAGAAAGAGCACTGCTGATACACACCACTTTCAGCACCCACATTCAGATGCAACTCCGCAGAGTTTACTTAGATTAGTTTAACAATGTTCTCAAAAAGGAGCTATAAACCTTTCATGAAGGGTAGCTTTAGTGGTGCAAGAGGTTTAACAAGCTCCTTCATTAGTGACCGGTGTCTTTGGGGTGCTCCTTTGGTGGGCCTTCAAGGAGCAGGTGTTCCTGCCACAGCTTTTCTCCCCGCGTTACACCGTGTCTGGCGCCCTGGCCTTGCATGCCCGGCCAGCCAGCGAGCTGGGTGCACCCGCCAGACTGCACCCAAGGACAACTATGCACTACAAGGCAGAGGAAACAGAACATCTGACAAAAAGCATTTGCAGGATTACCTTTTTCTGCATTCACAAGCTCGCTTTTATGTATATCCGTATGAAAAAAAGTGATTGCAGTGTAAATGCACACAAGGCAAATGCGGCATGAGGTGTCTCATCCGGATCTTATTGTGGGACCAATTCTGGCAAAGTGTGAAGAAGAGCTCACAGGACAACTGAGGAGAATATGTATCTATTTAATATAAATTAAGAAAAGACACTGAGGAATTGGAAGAAGGCTACAATTAAGAAGATCTAATGTGACCGCTTGATTTTGGTGCTTAGGCTCCTCCCTACCCATGCAAGGTTCTCCCAGCTGAAACATCACCATGCCTTGCAGAAGCTGCTGCTTGTGTCTGAGACTATTCAACACATTTTGAAATATTATGCAAATAAGTCAGAAGCAGCTGAGAGACAGAATACAATGAATTAAACATAACTAAACTGCACAAAACAGAAATCCAGATACAGTCCATGTGCATCAGTTATAGGTGTTTATGGAAGAAAAAGACATCCGTGTTTGTCATGCTGCAGAAAGGATTCTGGATTAAACTGTGATTAAAAGGGAAGCTAAGTGCACATAGCTACTTTAAAATTATGTACTCATAATTTAGGCAAACTATTGTTTTAATTTAATTAAAAGCTAGTCATTTTGTTACTTTGCACATAATATGAATCTTGAAGAAAACCCTATGAAATTAATGAAAATTTTGTTTTCTCATTCTATTACCCTCCAGCAAGCTTAATTCAGATGCTATTATTAGGTCTTTGCTGACATATCATCTAAAGGCGGGACAGAAAGGACTGAAAAAAGTGTTTGGCAATAAGCATAATTAGCCCTTGTTAAGTCAGAAACTACCAAGAATTGCACTCCTAAATATTAAAGAGAACATTAACTTAGTAACAAATTTCAACAGGAAGTATTTTAGTGTTTGCAGCCTGCAACAAAATAATTAAGAATAAAACATGCTATAATAATATCAGTTCTTACTGGAATTGCTTTAATGGGTACTTTTTTTTTGTTTCTCTAACAGAAGGATAAATATCTTTGATCTTCGATAGCACTTGAGCGATTTATAAGACTCTCAAAAAAACAAACAACAACAAAAAAACCCCCAAACAAACAAACAAACAACCCCACAACCCACCCACCAACGTAAATGAAAGGAAATGCCTAGCTAGAATTTGTCTCGCCACTTAAAACATCGGTTTTTCATTAGGAGAGCCAACAGCAGTGCCAGCAGCCGCATTGCCTCTCATGAACTCCAGAAAATTATTTTGCAAAGTAACGATGTCCTTGCAAGTGACAAAGATGCATTAGGTCTCTCCTCAGGAGTCACATAGGGACTGTACACTCCAGTGATACTATAGGAAATCTATACAGTAAGAGACAGTCCACCAAAGGCACAGTCTGCAGCAAAACAAACCAAAACCAGAAAATAGAGTAGCAAATGTTAACTAGCAAACAAACTACCTTGGAAGATATAGGAGAAATACTAAGACTCAGCACTGACCACAGCAACACAGTTATTCCATCCTGGAGGCTCTGCCCTGGCTCTGTCGTCTTCACCTCCACGTGGGTTACTACAAAAGGCAAGTTGCATTCCAAAAGGTAGCCTTTTTTTTCCTTTTTTTTTTCTAAATAACAGACACAGCATTGCTTTCTTTTCCCCTAGCAAATAGCTCTAAGCTGGAATGCAGAATAAATGTCTCAAAGACTCCTCTGTGCTGGAGGGCTTAGCAGAAACTCAGCAGTCTCAATATAAACCAGATGTGTCACAACAAGTTTTGGGTGGAGAATGTGTTCGCTCAGGGTATGAGGCTGCTGAGAAGGGACTTGACTCTTACAATACAGACAGAGCAACAATTAAGAAAGGCAGGAGTAGGCTCTGAAAAACTTGACAACAGAAGGACTGATGCAGCCTTTCTTTAAAGCACCACCATCATTTATTCTTCAATATCTTAACAGGGCCCCAATGAGATATGCACAGCATTTAGCTTGTGTTAAATACGTATCCTTTCAGAACAGTGCAAAGCCAAGAGCCCCAGAGACCTTGAAGCTTTTCCACAAGGGCAAGCAGGATAAAGTATGAGATGATTTTGCCAGGAAAATGTGGAGTATCTTCAGATTGACTATGATCTTCAAGCTGTTGTGTCCTCCCCAAAAACAGAACACAGAAGCCGAATTTAATGCTGGGTAGATACATCTCACTCACTACATGTAATTCAGAACTATTCTCTTATTACATAGACATGCAAGGCACTTAAAGAGTATATGCCTGCCCCAAGCGATCCAAGAATCTCATCTAGACATAATTAGGAGTTGGCAAGTACTTAGGGAAATTAGTCATTAGTTTGCAAATTCAAACTGCCTTTGGTTTAGTTCACTATTTTTTTTTTCTGCCTTTTGTGGTGAAAGAGTATAGGGATGATGCTGTATAGTAGTAGAAATTTGGAAGTCCCTGCATAGATCATCCCACAATAATTAGTTTTGTTAGGTGATGTAGAAGGAACAAAATGTTTGAGAAAAAACTATTTCTAAAATGAAACAGAAGCAAGCTACAGAAAAGTAGAAGAGCAGAAACACTCGAAACCAAAAAAGCTGGAAATCCAGGGTATAGATAGATGTTAGGAAAGAGGGAGTACGGGAGCAGGGAGAAATAAACAATTTTTTCTTGTCCCAACCACCAGTTTTGAATTTCAAAATAATATTCAAATGAGCTGCCTTCCAGACAGTGTAATATGTACGTGGACCCCCCTGTAGCAGACAGCCTCTCCTTCCAAAAACTCTTTGCACACATTTCAGGCCCAAACCACGGAGAACAGGCAATCAGCAAATGAAGACCTCCATCTGAAGGCTAGCATATTAAAAACCCCTCTGTCATATGATGTAAATACACAGCTACAGTAATGCCACTCATGATGCTAAATGAAAACCACTGCTCTGCTGAGCTGCAGGCTGAACTTGACTTTCTTCTCTCAGATGCGTCTATCGGCTCAGCATTACCACATCATCCTACTTTTTTTGCATAAGAGGGAAGCTTGTAAAAATGCTAGAGGATGTCTGATGTTTCTAAGAGAGACCTGTGGTTTCCCACGAGGTCCTGAGGCTCCTATGTGCTGTGGTAACGGCAGCTGCAGCATAAGCTTAAGCAATGCTCTGCTGCTGGCCGGGATCCCTTGGCTGACTCAGTCTGCAGCAGGTCGTAAAACATGGGAGAGTCCACGTGGTGACAGTCAGAGCTTAAAAAAAGGCAGGTATAGCTGTGCTGGGCAATTGGCAGGCAAGCGGCAAACGGCGAGGAGAGCCTGCCAGGAGGAGAAACTCCAGTGCGTGCAACATTCCTTAGCTGTTACTTCACCAAGTGGCCAAGACCAGCCCAGTATGATCCGGGCTGGAATGGGGCCAGGTGAGCAGCTACGTGGTTATGGCGGATGGAGGAGAAATTGCAGGTCTGGGAACAGCAGCCAGGAGCCTGGGTCAGGGCATTGATGGTGGTGCCGCTGCTCTCCAGGCTGTAGGTTTTGGGAGTCAGTTGAGAAGCAACAGACATGCCCCATCAGTGCCAGACACAGAAGGGTAGGCATTCTGTAACTCCAAGTCAGGCTTCAAGCTAACTTCACCTTTTTTTGTCTCACGCAAGCTATTTGTTTGGAAGGGTGATCTGGACGGAAAACGGAGACAGACACTGAAGTGTTTGGCACTGTCAAGCACGTGGAGATATTTCATACATTTCTTAAAGGGTGTGCTCCCTGGCACACACACTGGACAGCCCACAACACTCACACAAAGCCTGATTTTTAGTCCTTATGGCTTTAATTTCCTTGAAAAAAGCTGATCCTGATGCACTCTGAAGGATGAGTGAACAAAAACACTGTCGGAGCACGTGAGCTGAGCAAGCAGGAGGAGCATGCCAAGCGCTTTTGGAGAAGCTTGCAGTGTTAGGAGCTGTAAAAAGTCACCTCCAAGCAGGTCAGGCACTGTGGCTGGGACATCCACACTCCCTCCCCATGCTGGGGGCACAATGGCAAAGGGAGCAGGGTGAGGGTCCTTGGTGCTCTCAAGAATTGTGGGGCGAGAAGCCCTTTTCAGGTCACCAACACAACCCAAACGACAGAGAGCAAGGGTGTGTGAAAGCACCAGGCAAGTCACGTCTGCCCATGCTCCCCCACGTATTACACATGTTTTGAGCAGCTCGGAAGTAATTTATGGATGACTTGGCTGTTCAGACAGATGCATCGTAGGTGCCCTGTAGGCAGCCCAGGAAGGCTGCCTGCTGTTATTCCTGTCCACAGGCAGATGACAATGACATCATTCAGAAGACCCTTTCTGAGGTCAGCTCTGGGAAATGTATTACCAAAGGATCACTTCAGCCAGGCAAGAGACACTTAGCTGCTGGCTATCTGGGAGGATGACAAACTTCCTAACTAACTTACAAGCACACATCTTCAAGATTTCTTACGAACAAGGCTTGAAGTAAAACTAAAGCTCAAACAACATGAATAATGAATAACAAATGAAAATTACTTGTACTCCTACACTCAGCAGGGCCCAGGGCTTTGACTGAAACTCCTGTTCTTCCCAATACTGCGTTTCTCTTTCTGCTGCTCTGTATCCCAGCACAGGTTACATGGTTTTCCTATGCCCAAGTAGAAACCTGTCCTGAAAGATTGTGCTGCTGTGCAGGGGAGGAGATGGGACTATTTTACAGAGTTTGGAAAGATGAGTGCCAAAGGTCTGCATTAAAGAAATACTGCAGCAAGCCTAAAGAAATACTAGCAATTATCTAGGAATTAATACTGTAGTAATTATAACATATTGGTGCTGAAAACCTGAAACACATGCATACATGGATGGGCACACACAGGGACACACTCTCCAAAAAGCCCATGCTAAGACATGCATCTTTGTGACCTGAACCCCACTAGCCGGGGAGTCTGGAAGACCAACAAAAAGAAACATAATAAGTAACACAGATGTCAAGAATGTTGATCTGAATGTCCTGGAGAATTTGGTAACACAGTGTTTGATGGCAACACTTTGTGTGTAGCTTTAAGTTTTAACACAGCTTGAACTGGGTGGACTACTAAAGTTGAAGTAACCACCAGTAAAGTTCAGGACAGTATATTTGTGCTAAAAGCAACAATTACAAACCGTGTGCACTAGCTTCTTGGCTAAGGGGATTTATTTTCTTACGTGTCTATCACGTTCTGAACAAGAGTAAAACATTGTATTGGGGTTGCATGGACAGGTTTTGATAGTGGGGGGGGGTACAGAGGTGGCTTCTGTGAGAAGACACTAGAAACTTCTAGAAGCTTCTTCCATGTCTGATAGAGTCAGTGCTGTCTCCAAGACCGACCCATTGCTGCCCAAGGTCAAGCCCATCAGTGACTGTGGTAGCACCTCTGGGATAACAGTTAAGAAAGGGAAAAAAGTGCCGCACAACTGCAGCTGTAGCTGGAAGAGAAGGCTGAGAATTATGCGAGAGAAACAACTCTGCAGACACCCAGGCTAGTGAAGAAGAAGGGGCAGGAGGTGCTACAGGTGCTAGAACAGAGATTCCCCTGCAGCCTGTGGTGAGACGGGCTGTCCTCCTGCAGCCCATGGAGGTCCGTGGTAGAGCAGATTTCCACCTGCTGCCCGTGGAGGACCCCACGCCAGAGCAGGTGGATGCCTGAAGGAGACTGTGACCCCAAGGAGAGCCCACACTGGAGCAGGCTCCTGGCAAGACCTGTGGCGAGAGGAGCCCAGGCTGGAGCAGGTTTGCTGGCAGGAGTTGTGACCCCATGGGGGGCCCATGCTGGAGCAGTCTGTTCCTGAAGGACTGCACTCCATGGAAAGGACCCACACTGGAGCAGTTCATGAAGAACTGCAGCCTGTGGGAAGGACTCGCATTGGAGAAGTTCATAGAGTACTGTCTGGCATGGGAGGGACCCCACACTGGAGCAGGAGAAGCGTGTGAGGAATACTTCCCCTGAGGAGGAAGGAGCAGCATCACCATGTGTGATGAACTGACCACAACCCCCGTTCCCCATCCCCCTGCACTGCTCAGGGAGAGGAGGTAAAGAATTTGGAAGTTAAGTTTGAGAAGAAGGGAGGCATGGGGGGAAGGTGTTTTAAGATTTAGTTTTTATTTCTCGTTATCCTACCCTGATTTCATCAGTAATAAATTAAATTTATTTTCCCCAAGTCGAGTCTGTTTTGCCCATGATTGCAGTTGCTGAGTGATCTCCCCCTATCTTTCTCTAGACCCACCAGCCTTTTGTTGCGTTTCCTCTCCCCTGTTGAGCGGAGGAGAGGAGTGATAGGGCAGCTCTGGTGGGCACCTGGTATCCAGCCAGGGTCAACCTACCACAAACATGCATGAAAAGAAGATTACAAGCAAAAGAAGAGACAAATAGGAAGTTGAAGAACAAGTAAAACTGGATCTGCGCAGTTTCAGTTCATTACAAAGGAATTCAGCCCATGGCTGGAGGATAAATGTAGGCAGCATAGTTCTTTAATAAAGAAAAAAAAAATATCCAAACCTGTCTTACTTATGGAATTAACTTGTTGACTTTTCATGCAGCTATAAGGGTACTCAACATTTTCTCAGCCTGACAAATGAACTTATTCAGAGTGTTTGGAAAACTGGCAGATTCACATCTTTTCCCCTCTGGTCATATGAAATGATGGTTATCACAGACATTCAGACAAACTCTACAGCCCCTGTATTCTTTTAAAATTTTACTAATAAAGTTTGGGTGGCAGGGTAGTGGAGGGAAGGAGGCTGGGGGAAGAGTTTGCTCCATAATACTATATCAGGCTACAGAGAACTATGAAAAAAACCTTAAATTGTCATAACAGAAAGACCAATTCCTTGCTGCTATTACCATAGATCAAAGAACTCCAAAATTCTGCGCTGAATCACAAAATAAGCAAAACACAGTGCTGACACTGGTCTGCTATTCAAACATCCCACATGCACCACACGCGAGCAAATCCAGCCGACCTAAACACATCTTGAGGTGGCAATTTTTGAGCTCTAAAAGCACTGGCCGCAGAAATAGCATCACATGTGCTTAGTTCCTGCGGCTTCAGGCTGCCTGGGCCGCCATGGCTGCCCCGTGCTCCGCTCTGGCCTCTGCCGCTCTCATTCCTTGCGATGAGCCTCCCACCCAAGTGTAAGGGCTCAGTGGTGTAAGCAGCTCCTGCACAAACCCACTGCCCCATCCCGCTGCATCGGGACGTCAGCCCTGACAAGCTCAGATGCTCTTTTCAAGTCAACATGGTCCTTAAAGATCTCCAAAACTACTGTCAGAGCAATACTGTGTAGCTGGTTGAGGTCATAATTATCCCCCTCCGTCCTCACCGACAACTACACCACAACATTCTTAAGCTTCTCCTGGAAGACCTTTTGCTAACCCAAGCCTTTTTTAAACAGGAAACGATGAGCTTTCCCAGCACGAGTTTTCATCCCTGGAATGAATCAAAACAACCAAGTTTCCGACCAAGTAAAATTTGAACCTTTATCGCCCGAGTTGGAAAGGGCAGCAGATTTATTTTTTAACATCTCCAGTGACTGCAGCAAGCTGTTTCAAAAACAAACCCCTGCGAGAATCCTTGGATAGAAAAATGTCATTTCCATCTTGTATTTTGTTTAAATGATAAACAATATTACTCAAGCTCTTAATAGCTGAAGTGGGAGGGTTTTCAAAAAAGCTTTTTTGTGGTTATTACTGGCCACAGTATTTTTAGGGCGTAAAAAGACAAAGCAAGTGATTTCCAAATGAAGCTGCATTAGAAAGAAGTCAGGAAAACTGTCAGAAAAGTCCTATCAAACACAAGTATCTTCCAAAAGAGAAGTGTCTACAAAACTACTGCAGTCAAGTTACGCAATTCCAAATTATGCATCTCTATGCATCTCTACTCGAACACCAGTGCCAGCCACTATTAAGCAAGAAATTTGAGAAATGCATTTTAAAGCACCTTGTCTCTGCTTTTCTCATCCTCATCTCTGCTACTCTCTAGCCAAGTGAACAAACCATGAAATTATCTAGCTCCAGATCAACCCATCCATGCAATTACCTCACATTCCTCTGCGAAGTTTTATTGCCTGGCAAGAGTGAAAATTAAAAGCTTTACTTAGTGTGAAAGTTACCAAAAGCCTATTTTAGATGCTGAGACAAAACAGTATTGTTCAAGTGTACAAAGATTCATTCCATCACAGATCTAAGTCTCTCAGTATGGCTGAAAGGGAAAAAATCAAATCCACAAAGTTATTCTGTGAGCAGAAATGTTTTAACCTTAATTAGATCTACAGCAATGAGGATCTACTTCTCCTGAAATAAGGCTCCATTTCTACCTATAGTGCACAATACAAACAAAATTCTTGCAGATTGCATTAGACCATCAGCAAATATCATTTACAAATGAAGAAAACAAACAAACAAACCTGTGAGGGTGAAAGACACCCAGCAAATCTGAAAAGTATGTCACATACAGCACCCTTCAGACCTTTCCTTTTCTAAATAAAAATCCAGTGCTAAATCGGGTGTGACCAGACCGTTGAATGAGAAGGTAGTGTGTAACCAAGAATGTGACCAAAAGTGACTTCCCTCAGCAATGTGGTGTCCCCCAGTGAGGAAGAAAAGACCAACCTCCCCCGCCGCAGAGGGACTTCGCAGGCTGTGGGCACAGCTGAGCACGGAGACGAACAGCAGCTCTACACAGACAAGGTCACAAGTTGATTCAAGAGGTGGAATGAGGTAACGCTGGGTACAGCCAGAGGTTTTGTGACTTCATGGGTGGTTGAGATTTCCCACCGGATTGCAGCCTCTCCTTGCACTGAGAAGGAGACACAGATCCCACGTATTGCATCGCTGCTCTGATTAGAGGGTAGCTCTTTACTCCATTATCTTTATTCTCCATGGTGGAGAAGGAAAAAAAAGAAAAACCCCAAACCTCAAAAAGCCACTCAACAAGAATGTACTCAATGTCATTTTTGAGAGACATGTAAGATCTAACACATATAAAAGAATTGTTTATCAAGAGACATACTTGATTCACTCTACCTTCTTGAAAAAATCCCAAAAACTCTTTTGTCCTGAAGCAAAACTACCCTCCTATGAGATGCAGACACTGTGCTACATTGCCTTTTCCTCTTGAAAACTGCCTGAGAAACAAATTTTCAGTAGCTACACAAGCTCTCAACAAAAATACAGATCAGTTCACATTCTGGAGTCAGTGAATGATTAATGTCATTTGAAATCTAATCAAAACCCCATTGACCATTTAAACATTTTAATGGAACTGACAAGTAGAACACACACTTTCAGCTAAAGAGCTTCAATGCAGCACTCTTCTGCTGAGAAAGTCTTAGTTTTCAGAGAAAAGCTAATACCTACAAAGAAAAGAAGAGTAGGAGGAAAGTAAAACCATTTAAGATGAATGACTGCAATGTTTCATGCATCTTAAAAGTAATGAAAACATAATGGTTATTTAAAGAGATTGTTGAATTGACCAAAACGAGACATCATTTACTTTAAATATCACAGTATATTTTGCTTCTCAGTCTATGGGTGAAAGTATCCTACATTCTCTGCTACTGTGTAATTATGATCAGATGGTCAGTGTGGTTTCTTCTAGAGATTCCTATCCACCACACCCTTTGAGAAACTGGTGCCAGAACTGGTTATGGGAGGGTACAGGAGTGGGGATCCTGTTGCTAAAGGATAGAGAAAATGCCAATGACAAAATTGCTCTCAGGGCTGCAGTTCTCGCACGCTCACCCGGCAGAGGGGTGAAGCCACAGAGCCTGTCACAAGCCCACCAAGCAGGGCCAGGAGAACACAGCTGGTTGTGTGCTTTTCCAGTGGCAGATGTAGAAACAGGGAGAAATTCCTGTTCACTAAAAAGTGAACAATAAAATTTATTGTGTCCAGTTCTGGGCCCCTCAGTTCCAGAAGGACAGGGAACTGCTGGAGAGGGTCCAGCGCAGGGCAACAAATACGATTAAGGGAGTGGAGCATCTCCCTTATGAGGAAAGGCTGAGGGAGCTGGGGCTCTTTAGCTTGGAGAAGAGGAGACTGAGGGGTGACCTCATTAATTTTTATAAATATATGAAAGGTGAGTGTCACGAGGATGGAGCCAGGCTCTTCTCGGTGACAACCAATGGTAAGACAAGGGGCAATGGGTTCAAATTGGAACACAAGGGGTTCCACTTAAATTTGAGAAGAAACTTCTCCTCAGTGAGGGTAACAGAACACTAGAACAGGCTGCCCAGGGGGGTTGTGAAGTCTCCTACTCCGGAGACATTCAAAACCTGCCTGGACACATTCCTGTGTAACCTCATCTAAGTGTTCCTGCTCCGGCAGGGGGATTGGACTAGCTGATCTTTTGAGGTTCCTTCCAATCCCTAACATTCTGTGATTCTGTGACAATAAGACAGACAGAGAAGTGTGAAGGTTGCCCACACACAGGGTGCTCCAACAGAGATGGAGGTTTCAAAGCCATTCAACAAGCAAAAGCAGCATCTAAAACTGCAAACAAACTTGACATAAGGTACGGCATATGATGACTGCATACCCATGTCTCATGTCTGCTGTGGAGAGGCCTAGTGATCAGAGTTAAAAATTTGGGTAGTGTGTGTTTTATTCCCACATGAACTGCCCTCCTCTCCTTCCTGCCCCATGAGGTCCTACAACTCAGAAACCAGGAGTTCTGACCTCAGCCCTACCCAAGGCTGGCCATGGTCCTGGACACCCTGCTGCATCTGATCATTTAATCATCTATAACATCATTAAAGTGGTAGTACCAAAAGTGCAGCATTGCCGTCTTTGAAAAAAAAAAGTCACCACATGTTTGCTGGTAAGACATTTTGCAATGTTCAGCATTAAGCAATGAAGGCACTTAACTTGCCTAGGAGTATATCCATTTCAACAACAGTGATTAATAAGGCTATGTTGACTGAGAAAGTATGGTCACACTCCAGCAAAAGGTGGCTGCCAAATGAAACAGGGGATCCATTAACATGACACAAGGCTCCTCCTGGGTGACTGGAGGGCACGGAGCACCTGCCTGCTTCACCCAGCGCTTGAGGGGGCACCAGCGAGCAGGGCTGGTCCTGCTGTTTTGACCCATTATCTCCATGTTCTCGCTCTTGAATCAACCTGTATCTGTAGGAATTGTATTTTTCCTGCTATAGGAAAATAAGAGAATGTCCTTGTCCAGAGCATTGTGACATCACCTCTCTGAAAGGAATGAGGACTGGGTGACTGCTTTATAACAATACAGTATCTGGCAGGATATGTGATTTGAAAGAAAAGAGCATAAAGACAGAAAATAGGCAGAAGAGGGGTGAAGGAAGATCTAGGGCAAGAGGTACTTGAATAGAACAATGATAGGAGCATATAAGCATCAATTAAAAAGGTACAAATCAGTACATATGGGAATGAAAAAAAAAAGTACAGAAAGATAGTTTAAGTCAGAAAAGACAAACTTACCTTGTTTAATTAAATGAATACCTACACTTCCCATCCCCTTGCCTTCTCAATCAGACCTGCTATGCTGTACCTACTTTAGATGCAAATGGAAGAAAATTACCTATTTACAGTATTGTTTACTTACTAGCTTATTTCAAATTTCCAAGAAATACAAGAGATCTAGCTAAGAAATACAGGGGAAGGGAACAGGATGGAAGCCACACAGCTTGACATTCTCCAAAGTTTGGTCCAGCCTTCTGGCAGCCTACCTCCTACACCATATATTTTACTGGAAATGGTCTTTCCACGGAGCTAGTTGGCATCTACAAATCTTGCTATTAGACATCACTCTAAGTAAGTGAGGCTCATTTCTCATGCAGGGAAAAGATTTCCCATTTTCCCCTGGCATACTCTAAAACCAACAGAAAGGCGGCAAAATGCTTTACCTTGTTTTCAACCCCCAAACTCTCACCAGCAGACTGTTCCACAAATTACGTGCCTACAGTCAGCAAACATAAGCTTATGGTTGCACCATAAATTGGCAAGGGTAGTTCTAACCTGGATAAAACAATTCACAACTTCAGCATAGTTTAATCTAATTTAATGTCCCAACGTGATATAGTGAGGATTGTAGGCATCAAATTATTTAAGTGAAATGTTTACTCTTGACGAACTTAGAATGCGGGATAGCTAAATTTTTACCTCATCATACATAAAATTAAAGATTCATACTTTGATGGAAAAAGCATACTTTGCAAAACATTGTTAATCTAGGCAAAAATATTATAACATACAGTGTTACCATATTTTGATATTATATCCTCATAAAAAACATCTAAATACTTCGGGACATTTGCCTAGTACAATAGACTCATTCCACAGAGGTGAATCTGGAAGATCAATAAGGTTTTTGCTGCTTACTTTAATGAATGCCCATAAATAATGAAGGTGGCTTATCTGTATATGCTCTGGAGGGACTGTCATCCATCAAGCCAATAATATCTGGCCAAGCAACTTTCAGACGTTAAATTAGATTCTCTTTAGAGAGGATTCATCAGCTTTTGTATCTCCTCTCCTGTAAGAAACCCTGCATCTCCCCCGCTGATCAGCAAAGGAGTTGACAGGAAAATATTCTCCCAGCCATTCAGTATTCTTGTTAGCAGACCAGCAGAGAGGGGAATTATGGTTTTGCATAGGCAAAAACTAGACGGAAAGCCCCTGGTAGCACAGAGATGTGAGGCAGCTGTGAAAAATAGAGGAGATTGATACTGAGAGCTTACAGTTAGTGACTCTTAAGGAAAAAGAGCCTTGTTCCCCAAAGGCACTAATAAGATACCAAATTGGAATAAGTAAGGCATTGAGATGCTGCATAAAATCACAATATTTTTCCAAAGCAAAAAGGTGTCCTCCCTCAAGGGGTACTCCAATAAAGATAATGTACTTTTCTTTTAATAAATATCCAAAATGCAGGTACTGTTCAAATACAGAGTTTACTATCATAAAATTAGTTTACTAAAATTGGACAAAACATTAGTTTTTTATCTTCACTTTCCCAAATCTTTCCTTTTCCTAATGCTCAATTAAGAAAAGAAAACAAAACTCTACACAAATACCCCAGCTCCCATTTCATTTCTCAGTCTTGCTAGTTGTCTAATGAAGAAGCAATTTATGGCTTTCTTTCCCAATTACCTACTTAAGAGTCAGAAGTGTAATTTCAGGGTAATCTTCATCCAAATCAAAATGCACCTGCGCACATGGCTGCACATACTAGAAGAAATTGACAGGTATTTTGGCGTATTTCTTTTAAAATAATAAGAATTAAAACCACAATTTTTTATTAATGCTTATAAATTCAAATGCCAGCACTTATGTTTTAACAATATGCAATAAACAGAATATTGCTTTCCAATGACTAGTCTAAATTAGCAAGAGTGCTGAACAAGAAATGCATAAATATTTTATTCCAAAACCTTCAGACAGTCTGTGGTTTACAGCTCAAGAAAGCCGTACATTTATAGTTGACCTGTGATGATCAAACCACAGTGCGTTAATTCTGATATACATTTAATAATATTTCTACTAGCAGAAATACTCATTAAAACATTTCATCACTGAAAAAATAAAGATATTCCAACTTAATCATACACCTACGATCATGTGGCTGGCTTTGAAGTTCGCCATTACGCATTTCTCTTTCAAGTAGTGTCAAAGATAATCTGCTCTTACTTTTCACATCAGCAATTGCAGTAGGTTTCTATCAGTCCTTGAATGCCAAACTATAGCTTAGAATTAAGATACCTGAAAGCAGGCTTAGGCCACTGAATTGCAGCATGCTATTTTAGTGTATTCTGTTTTCCTGGCAAGCAAAAATAATTATTTAAAAGTACTAACTTTCACAGTATGCATTGTTTGAGTTGCACATGAATTCAGATTACCATTCTAAATCCAAATCCCCTTGGAACAACCATTCTGCTTTCCTTGTTTCCAACAACACCTTGCAAACCCCCAGCTCCAAGACTGATGGGATCACGTGAGCATCAAGCATTTCTCCCTCATTCTGAAACTCTCCACCCTCTCTACTGGAGGAACTTTGTGGTTTTCAGAAGAGGTGGTAAATGGCCAAATGCCAAAAGATACAGGACAGATGAATGTATCTTCAAAGGTGGCCTTCTTTTTTTGAGCATTTCCGAGTACTCCTTTAGACTACAAGCATCTG
Source organism: Nesoenas mayeri (assembly GCF_963082525.1). NCBI lineage: Eukaryota > Metazoa > Chordata > Aves > Columbiformes > Columbidae > Nesoenas > Nesoenas mayeri. The sequence goes on from NC_137541.1 coordinate 22,258,366, forward strand.
GACTTTACTGAATAAATTTTAGTAGCTTCGTGGAAGATATAAAAATGTATACATACTTACACATATTTAAAGACTGTTCATAACGCTTTACACAAGACATTTTTTCATATCCAAAAATGTGTTTTAAGCATGGTGCTTAATCTCTACTGTGAAGGAGCAGGGAGGAAGAAGGAACCTCACTTCATAGCATAAGATTTAACCCGGCATGAAGTTAAACACACATGAAAGCTGATAATTTTTCCTAAGAATTGCCTCTATTCCAGGCTACCTTCCAAAGCATCATTTCATTAATAGGGTATTCTAAGGGGAGGGGGGAAATTCAAAACAAAACAAAACACTGTACGTTTGAAAGAAGGCTGCAGATTTTTTTTACATTAGCTTGTTCAGCTAATGAGCTAACATTCCCTTTCAATTAATTCTCTAATTTGCCTAGGCAGTTAGCAGATATATACATCTTCGTATTACTTTAGATGCCTTTCAAATTTTTCCTGTGTATCTATACTATTTAAGCCCTTGCAAGCCAGTGACCTGAAGCTGTTTTTAACCGCTTGCTGCCATTTCATTTGGTTTAAATAAAACCAGCTTAAAAAAAATCAAACAAAAACAAACAACCCCCTCCAAAAAAAAACCAACACACCCAACCTCCCACTTTAATAGATGCAGTTCTGAAGCTAGTGAGGGCCATGATGAGTTATTATCAACACTAGACTGATCTCTTCATAAAAAACCCAAAGTAAGCTTGCATTTATATCCATTACAGATGTGATTACTGAATTGCAAAGAGAAAGGGACTGAGGCACAAGAAGAGCAAACATGGTGCAAGAGCAGCAAACCCCTTAACCTCAGGCATGGGGGATAGTTAGTCCAGGATCAGATAGAGAGACAAATAAAAACAGAGAGAGGAGGGTGGAGGGAGCAGGGCCAGGATGCAGACAGGAGCCAGGGTATGGAGACCCCGATGGAGGCTGCGAGGAAGAGCTGAGCAGCTCAGGGAAGGGGAAAGCCCCGTCCCAGCTGCAGGAGGTCCCCAGCACCTGATGGTGCCCACTCAGGCTGCTCCTCCACCCCTAGTCACGGCTGGGGTCTCCTTCCCATCTTTCCCTTCATGTCCCCTGATACCACAGCCATGGGCATGTCCCTGGTCCAGCTCTTGGTCTGGGTGGTGCCTGGCACTGAGACCCCACCAGCCCTGCTTGCCCCTTGTCCCTGCAGCGCCCCCCTTTCTGACCAGCCAGCTACCTCCTCTCTGCATATATTTTTATTTTTTACACCTATGCAGTTGACCCCAAATATATTAATTCAGCACTGAAGTAGGTTTCGTCTCCCCCACAAAGGCTGTCCCACCACAGGCCTGAGAGCCCTCTCCGCTCCCTTGCTACAGACAGACGGTTGACTCTGTGCCGACATTCTATCATACCTAGCAAGCTTAAAACAAACCCAGCCGTCCCTGAAAGACTAGGTGATTTATGTGCACTAACAACCCTGGAAATACATTTTAAAAGCAGGCAGGATCCCACAGATGCCTAAAAGTCCTCCTGCCTCTCAGCTGTGCTCCAATTTTAGCACTATGGAGCAAGTGTTGGGAGTCGAGTCTTCACCCACGAAGCTTCACCCACACACTCCTCTCAGCAGACAAGACTGTATTCAAAATCAACACGCCGGAAGCATAACCAGCAGGTTATGCCACTTGTATTTATCATCCACAACTGTGATACCGCAGCCTAAACTAATCATGCAGAAAAGCATTTACTCCATAGCTTCAAAACTCAGCACAGGCTCCAATTTTTAAAGGAAACATTTTGTCATAACTTCCTTTTCCATCTAAGGCATCCTGAATACACCGTAGAACCATCACCACATTTAGCCCTTTGTAATTGTTTATTAATAAATGTAAATCACATACAGAAAAGTCCCTGGTTTGTGCCCTAACTTTTCTGGCTGCTCCAGATGCTGAGAGGAAAGCAGCAGCTTTCAGGAGGCAGCAAACCAGAGCACGCCATTCTGAGCAAGGATGTGTTGCACAACCTTATCAGCTCACGTCTTCTAGGGATGGCTGCATAATATATTGCACTTCAGGTTTTACTACTGGCAAACTAGTGTACCTCAACCTGAAAACAGTCTCTCTCTTGTTTAGTACAGTACATGTACTTCATTATATCAGTTAAAATAATCCAGTTCTGTCAAGAATCACAAGGTGCCCATAAGCACACTAAAGCCACAATTTTGGTATAATTCTGGGAATGCAACATAAAAATAAAAAGAAAAGTATATCCTTTACTAGCAGTAAAGGAGCAGTAGGAACACACTATATCAAAGCAAAGCTTAAAACGTTAAATATATTTGGACTATCTGTTGGGATCCCAAGATTTATTGGGGTTTTAAGAACCTTCTCTTGAGTAATCACCTTCTCTGGCTGGAAAAGAAAGAGCCCTCTCAAAACGGAGATAACCTCTCTCACTCACTTGTAACAAAGAAAGACACAAGACGTGAAATGCTGAGCACCACCAGAAAGAAAAACAAGCCCAAGAAGAATAGCATCCGCTTATCTTTAGAGACCTGAAGATTTTCTGGGGCTTCACACTAACTCGAGTAGATTTTTATCCTTCGGCCTTTTGTTTGCTTCCCTGACATTCATTTTCCCTTTCCTCCTCCCTCACCATATTTCACCCTTTTATAACCATGCGCAAGGCTGGCCTCCTGTCTGCTCCTCGCTAGATGAGGCAACCGAGCAGCTGCCTCTGGGTAAAGAAGAAAAGTAGCCCCAGTTCGTCCCACAGCCATCCCCATTTTCTTTTCCTGTGCATGCAAACCCATTCGTCAGCTCATGATGATGTGGTCTTACTTCTGTAGTGTGCAGCTGCTTTGGGGTTCAGGGTACCATCCCTCAAGGGAGTTTCTGCAGCAATGGTTTCCACAAGCCTTGTTACCATTATTTTTTTTATTACTATTTTTCCCTCCATAAGCTCTGTTACCTTTTGCTGTGTAAGTAAATTCATAAACACATCAAAGATAAGCAAACACTGCAGATACAACAGTTGGTATACCAGGACCTGTGCAGAAGAATATTACCCTCAGATGATTACTTTGATAAAACTGAATTGGTCCACCCATTACAAGGGTACGTGTTTTGAATTACAAATTAAAAGACAGTAAACGATCGATTTCTTGATATACACAGAAGATTATGAACAAGGTGGTCTGCAGCTCCATAAAGAATTACTTTTCATGTAATTCTATATATTCTCCCTTTCTCTCATTTTCCAAACCCAAGCAAACAAAACAAGGACAGCTGAACTGAATTAGTGAGCATCCAAAAATATCCAGCCCATCTTTTTTAAACACACACAAGAATGTTTCTAGTTTGCCAAAAAAGAAGCAATCTTTTTAATACTGTTGCCTTCAAAGACGCTGCCTTTTGGCTGTCTGAATTATAAACTACTGTTTTAGGCATATAAAACAAGAATATGTGAAAATAAAACCACGTATAGAATGAGCAACACAGGAATCGGTCAGCAGCCATCTCTACACTGTCCTGCATCATATTTTTACTAATGCTTATTCAAACCAATGGCCTGTGAAGTCAACAGGTTTTTCCAGAGTAACATCTCAGCACTTCACTTGGGTTTTTTATTGTTTGTTTCACCTAAAACTTGACCTCTTATTTGTCAGTTTGGAGTCACCTGCAAAATATTTTTACCTTCCAAGACTGAGCTGAAATTTTTCCATGGGATTAGTGGCAGAGGAGATAGCAATGAAAATTTCTTATTAATGGCAAAAGTGACAGGGGAAGAGGTGGGGGAAGCTATTCAGCTGACAGCTTGGAAGTGATACAGCATTTATTTATTTTTCTTAGCAACCATGACAGATTTCACTGAAGCATAGCTTTTCGCCATTGTGGTAAACTTCATGCTGAGGAATGCAGAGAAACAAAAAATCTGGAAGCACTACTTATGTTGGAATCCAGATGTTGACATCAGAATAAATGACCTTGTATCGTGTCGGAGTCCAGTGAAGATGTATTTAAAATACTGGGCCTAGTCACTTCTTAAAACAAAAATGTAGCCAAGTCCCAAAAAGCTGCAGGAATCCTAACCATTGCAAACTATTCTGGGAGCCAGAGCAGTGCAAGTTTAGGCCATATACTGAGTATTTACAGAGTGAAAATCATTTCCATCAACTTCAAAGGGAGTTGAGCATCATGTATGGGTGGTTTAAACTGGAAGAAGTCCATGCATAAAGAAGGGAGAACTTCTTTGGTTTGCCATGATCATGGGACTTCCCTGTTGCAGGAGGAGATTAAAATAGAACCACCTAGACAAGTAACTACAACATCTTGCATTTGGAGACACCTTCTCATGGATAATGTACACACACGGAAATGAATTAAGCAAGATACTTCGTTGTTTCTATACTGTGATAATTTCTGTTTTTAAAAGCCTGGGTGGTGTTTGCAAACTATGGGTGAAAGGTAACTTGGTAGAGTGACAGATAGATTTGGACTTTGAGGTAGGGCAGGCCATTAAAATAAAGCCAAGTGGTATGTTCCTACCATATAAATGTAGATGAGTTTTGAGAGGGAAGAAAAGAACTACATTGGCATGGGCTGAACTAAGGAAGCATTTGTGTGTCTCTTTTTTAAAAACAAACAAATAAACAAACCAACCTCCAACCATTGCATCTTCTTGTTCTGTTTCGTTGCCCACCCAAACACACAGTTAAAAAACACACAGAAACCACATAAGGCTCATTGGGTAACAAGGCAGGAAAGGTGAAACAACATCTGGCACTCAGAAGCCTCCCCTCCAACAAACTGGCCGTGTTTACAGCTTCGAAGGACTGCTCCCCCTGATCCTGATGGCAAGGCTGTTTGCCAAGCCTGGGCAAGGAAGATCAAAGGACATCGGCTCTTTGAGAGAAGGGGAGCGCTAAGTGAGTTCAGAATCTCTGCCCTGAGCCTCCAGAGAAACTGGCTGGGATCATCGGTATAGGAAAAATTTTGCACCATCTGATAAAAAGGCCATGAGCAAGTCAGACTGGTCTGAAATAAGGGAACATAGCTCCCTTTTTGCTCTGCCTAAGTGCAAAACTCAATTTTGCAAGTGAATTAGTGACAGTCATTGGAAGGACTTTTCCACTTGCTCCAGTCAGCTGCCAAGTGAGACACTGGAGGGGGAAGCTGTACAGGTGCCCACCCATCAGACCTGCTGGCTCTCCCCGGGGCTGAGCTCAGTGCGCTGGCACCCCACAAACTCCCACTTTCAGGGATGCTGCATTGGAGGATGCATTTCTGCAGAAATGACAAAACTTCTCACCATAACCAGTACCTAATGCGAGCCTGAGAGAAGGACAGGGATGCAGATGGTCCAGGAAACAGTTCCCTTTCAGAAGTGAAAAGCAAGAGATCAAAACTTACTTCTACTACTCTGTCTCCTATATCAAATAAATCTGCCTGCAACCATGAGTCAGAGCCCTTTAAATAACATATTACAAGCCTATCACTTTGGAAAAGTACATTTCAGTGCTAAATGAATAAAGATATTATCTTTATGCTTTTATATATATATATATATATCACTAGTTGATGCATAATTAAAATCAAACACATATGCAATGCAGCTCTGGAAAGCTTCCATATGAAACAAAATTGAAAAGGTTAAGAATATTTACTTAGAAAATAAAACAAATAAAATTAAGTAATAAAAAATATAGACCCAAGTACATCAAATCACCTTGTAAAAATATGCAATTTGATAAAAGAAAAGACATTTTGAAAATAAGATCCAGTGCACAAGTGACTGACAGTGTCATCAAGGTTAGGTAAATCAGCATGATGGAGACAGAAACCAGACATTTAGCAGCTAGAAGAAAATCACTTGCAAATATAGCAGGAATTAAAGCAAAAGCACTATCGCGGTTAGAGGATTGAAACTCAGACATCACTGGGGCTTTGGACAAGCTCTTCTTCAAGTGATAGCTGGAGTGGTACTATATAAATACCGTCCTCCAAAACTCACCACCCTGACCCAGCACAGCCAGGGTGGGAAGCACACAAAAGCCCCTCATGATGTTCTTCCACAAGGTCATTTCTTTGCTCTATCAAATAAAGTATCTCCTTTTACTGTAATCCTCCCTGTGCACTGTGGCTGGTAAGAGCTATCCAGGTCGGCTCACATCCCCCTGGGTGGTGGCAGACCTGGCACAGAAGGGACGAGGATGGCTCATCCCACACCCATGTCCTCCAGCAGCTCAGCTGCTCACGGAGCAAACATGGGGCTTCAGCCTAATGAGCACATCAATCCCTAAAGCAACCTGCAGAACACCGTGTACTTTCATATTAAAAAAAAACATGCAGTGCTGTGTGAGCCTAAACATAGATGGACAATTGCACTGATATGGAGGGAAAAATCCTTTGTAATATATTACAGATAGATAAATTGTTATTGTCCTTTACATTTTCCATCCTTGCCTTCTGTGCACAGCTGGAGACCATTTCTAGGACAAGCAACTTTTCAGAAGACCACCCACAGCCCTAAATACAAATTCATGCGAAGGCAGAAGTCAAAACATTTTGACCTTAAATAGTGCATCCCATTTTTTGGTTTTTCTCAAGTATAGCAATGTGAAATATAACAATAGTCTCAAAAAGTCAATTCGCACCGAGTTCCCCAAGCATGGCCGGGAAAAGGCTAATGTTAGAGAAGAATAATCTGTTTACTGTGTGTATTTGGTGAAGGTTTCCCAGCACTAGCACGCAACACTTTTAAGGAAAGGGATGTTAAGATCCTATTTCTGAAGCACAGATTCAGCTTCAGTCTGAATATTCAAACTTTAAGACAGTCTTTTTGTAGCCAAGCTTGCCTCCAAGTAAAAACCCTACATTTGGCAGAGGGAGAGGAGAAAGGATCTCACAGATCAACTTTTCCATGTGAACTGGAGGCACAAGGAAAGTAGGTTTTAGACCCTTTTTATTTTTAAATAGAAACACAGTAGAAGAGATACAGGACCTTGTTTAGCTGTGCTGTTCATTGCTGAAACCAAAATTCTGGAGCCCGTCTTTCCTAAAATTCCGTAGCAACAGTGTGAAAATAGCTCTTGCAGTGAGCCAGCTAACCTCTCTGTATCAGCCCAGGAAACCAGGCACCTGGAGAATGCAATTAATCTTCTTCAAGGTGGAGAGCTCAAGGGCTGCGGTGGATAACAGTCCAGAAGTGTACATTTTTCCTCTATTGATTACAAAGGAGGTATAAATTTTTCAGTTTCTGCTGCATTTGTATTTTCACCAAGAAGCATTTCATTCCATTCATGAAGAAAAACAAGCGAAGTTCTCAGCGCTCCAAGACTGAACATTCTTGTCAAATAATTTAACACATTAGATCAGCAAGATTTAGGAGACTCGATGCAAAAGAACACAACTAGGCAGCAATGATGACAAAAGGGTAGCTTGACAGTTTATTGACTGAGAATGGTTTTCACATCAGGAAGAAAAGAATAAACATCATTTTTTCTGTGCCAGATATGAAACATGGAGTAATATAAGTAACTATACAGATGGCTGACTCTAAAGAGGACCTTATGGATAACTGCAGGGTAACAAATGGGTTTTAAACCATACAATGCTTTTTAAACAATTTTCAGGCTTCTATTTCTGCCTTCTGTATTCCATACATAGAAAGAATTCAATTAGTTTTCTCCCAAACTGTGTATATTGCAAAGCCTAAAGTCAAATTTCAGCATGCTCATCACCAGAAAAGCAGCAAGATCATGAAAAAAGAGCAGAGACATCAACAAAAGAATCAGATGGGATAAGCTCTTTATACAAAAAATAAATCAACTTTTTCATACATATTCTGGCAGAAAAGGATGGGGAATAAAGATCCCCGGCAGGGTTAAGCAGCCAACAGAGTTTATGTTCTTAAAAGCCTGTAGGTCTGGAGTAACAGATTGAATACTTAGACCATACTTGAGCTGCTATCAGGATACACAACTGCAACATGGGTAAACCCCCGACTTCCAGGCAGACTTGGTTGAGGCTCAGCTGAGGGCTGGCAGCTGAGGTGCCAGAGCAGCCCAGCCACAAAGCTTCCCCGACACAGAAGAGCTTAGTTACTCCCCCCCATGTGAAACACATATTCTTCTCTGCTGCTAGTGGGATTTGAACAGGTCCCCCAACTTTTCGAAGCAGCAGGAAGCACTCAACTCCTCAGATTGACTTCTGCACCCCTTGGAAATCCTGTGATTTAAGTTCTTTGTGGACTAACAGGCTTGAGGTGGCATTCTACGACTGTCTCATTGCAATTCCCTCCCTCCCACAACTTACGACAACATTTCTATTTCATATAAACGTATATGAAGGCTAGTAAATAAAAGGGAATGAGGGAATTTCACCCACCACTAAGAGTAACAAAAATGCCATTGAAATGCTCAAAAATAGCAGGAGAATATTTAGAAAGGGGACAGCAGAACTGGTTACAGCTGGCCAGGAGAGTTAAGTACAGCAAACTGCCTTTCTGTATGATACATAATTGATCAGTCTAGCACAGAGAAAAAAAATTTATAACAAAAAGGCAGGAGCAGAAAGTAGGAATAGGATGGACAAAAATTTAATAGAGGACTTAAAAGCAGTAACATTTCTGCTGGGTAGGGCTTGAGTCAGTGCAACTTTCTAGAAACTATACTAGCTAACACTTAGCCATGAATAAAAACTACTTTATGTATTTAGGGCATTGAAGCTGATGTATGTCTTACCATGAAACATGCCATGAGACAGGCAAGGATTACAAGGAGACAGAATCAGTTTTGTCAGGCTAAATTACATCATTAGGGAAGTCAGAAGCAGTGGGACTCTGAGCCTTTTCAGAGGAATGGACTTTGCTGGACTCTCAATTCAAAATCTTATCCTCAGTCCCACAACTGTTCCATCTGTGTCATGATCTTTAGTCATGACCACTATCAGCACTAACTTCTACAGACACTGGTCTCTGTTCAGGGCACTGAGGTATTCTTTGGCAATATACTGTATAGTGAAAATAATAAAAATAATCATAGGTTAGAATATAAACAAGACTCCCACTGAATTTCCAGAAGGTCCCACCTTTCTTTGCATCACTCCAAAAATTATTGTCTTTTCAAGGTGTTACCAAGGGAAGCACAGTTCATTCAAAGGGGAACAAAGGAGAACAAAACACATTGGTGGTCCATGACCCAGGCTAGAATTAAACTAAGCAAAATCTGGAAATGAATTAATATAAACCGTTTTGCACCAAGACTCAAGGGACTGGAATCACATGAGGGAATTTTTCCTTTTACAGTTTGCTGCTACTTTTTGGCAGTTACAAACAAAGAGCCATCCTTAGACACAGTGCTTGGAGAGCATCTTTAAGCAGGCTCTTTCATTCCTGTTCAGGAACCTGAACAATAGGAACAGTGATAAAAGCAACTTCAAGTCACAATAAATATATTGTTCCCATTTAATTAATGTTTTCCCAATACAATTGGTGTGTAAGAGGTCAGAGGAACAGAAAATTGTATACTATAGAGATCACGCTGTCAGGTAGCACATTAAAAATATTAAAAATGTTTTCCATGACTGTTCCACAACATACACTGAGATGGGACTAGCAGAATAACACGTGCACCAGCTAATTCTTTATAAATGGGAAGCTGAACCCTATAATCTCTTTATCATCCTGTCAGTGAGTTAATGGTCATTACCGTGAGCAGATTCTTATTTTCTCAAGCAAGTCAAGGCATCACTGGTGCTTTTCATATGATAATACCGATGCTTTACACCACAATTAAAATGAGTACAAATTTTTTAGTTTTACCTAGGCTTAGCTGCAACCTTTCAACTTGCAAACACCACCTTGAAAGCCTTATCAGAAACATCAGTGTAGCACACTATTCACCTTGTGACCAAACCTCTCTCGCTCTCTCTCATTCCCTCTCCTTTAAATACAGGCTTACAGGGGGAAACAATAGAGGAAACCGTTTGCTGAGAAAAACCTTTCCTACACATAATGTAAAATTACCATCCAGAGCAGAGCAACCAGAGCTTAACATGTGTTTTTGTTCAAGATTACCAGAACTCCAGTGAATGTTGCTTTCCTTTATCGGCACTAAAAATATTTTAACAAACATCCTCGTGTCAACAGTTGCATGTTTTCAAAACAGAAATCTCCCATTGGGCTTTGTTTGTTATCAGCAAAGAGCTGTTTTGCAATATTTCACTTTCCATCTTCCCTCCCCGAAAGAGCAACCCCCACCACTGATTTCTTTAATTTTTTGAAATGTTTTACTTTGTCCAAACATTGAAATCAGTTTTCATTCAAATATGTGATGAACTCAAGAGGTAGGCTTCCAAAGGGATTTCTTTGCTGTTTTTTTGTTGTTTAGTTTTGTTTTGTTTTTTTCCAGGTTAAAGATATTCTTGTGTATTTAAATTGGACGGTTTGGTTTTCAAAGGATGCTTCTAATCCTATCATTAAATAAAAAAATAAATCAAGAACTGGGCTGCAACTAAGTGTGAGCACATGCAAAGCAGAACTGAGACCATGCAGGACAGTGTTGATTTTGAATTCTAAAAGGAATTTTATTAAAAGTTCAATGATCTTCAGAGGTGACTCCTCCAACCTCATGATTTTCTGTGTTATCTCAGGACACTTCATGTACAGCAAAATGAAAGAAATAAATAGCCGAATCTCAAGTCAGCTTCTGCAACACCTCCCAGATAAGTGTTGCTATTTCTTCTTTTAAACTGAAAATCTAGTGAATTGAGGAAGGGAGAGAGAGTACAGAGAAGGAATAGCTTCCCTTAGAGAAGTCCTCCAAGCTCATGTGCACTTTACCATAGGCCTTTCTTGGGACAGAAAACCCATACACCACATGAATGTATTAAATATAGGAGTCAATAAAAGACAGTGAGAGCACTGGAAAAAAACAAAAAAGTAGGCTGTGAATGCTGCCAGCAGTCCCTGTTTGCACTAGTGTCCCCTCCTGAAGAGGCAGCCACTGAAGAGTAAATCCTCACACCAAAGGCTGCCCAGTATCAGCATACAAGAGACAAAAAGCAAACCTGTGCCTGGTGCAGGAAGACTCTTCGCTGCAGAACCATTCTCCACAGCCCTTCTTGGTTATAAAACCACACTTAATTGGTATGAACTGAGGTATGGCCAGCCAGCAAGACAGACCATTAACAACCCATACAGTAGTCTCCTTCATATAAAGGGGCAAAATGAAGGCAAGACTTTACTGTATGATTAATGATTTCTGGGTGCACAGTTCAATTTACTCTGAAGAAATGCTGAGTTCTGCTTCTGGATGAAAAACTTAAAAAAATGAAATACAAAACCAAAACACAAACGAAAAAAAAAAAGGCCCCTTTAAGATCTCTTAAGCTAAACCAGCTTTGGGCTGAGGTACCCAAATCACTGGGCCACAATTAATTATTAATTCCCACCTTGGGAAATTAATTAAGCCTCAATCCATCACATATAAAACCCAGTATCATTGCATCCCTGCTTTTTAGTCTTTGCTCAGCCAGCCTCTATGTGTGGGGTAAGTGTGCATTCAGAAACTGTGGGGGAAACAACAAAAATAATTATTTCCCAAGGGCCATGGCAGGAGAGTTTCCGTGAGGTAAGCAAGGGCCTGAGCCCATGGACATGCAGCAGCAGCCCCAGTTCACGCTCTTCCCCTACGGAACACACAAGATATCCTGCTGAGAGCCAGCACGTGATGGGCACCATCCCCACCCTTGCCGTCACTCACCCCACAGCCCACAGCCTGCGCCCCAGCACCTGCGCAGCCATTGCTGCCTGCTCCAGCACATCCTTCTGCAGGGGCAGGGGGCCAGCTGTCCACCCTGCTGCCCAACAGCGCTCCCTGCCCCATGCCTAGGCCACTCTGTGCTTATAACATAACACCCATCGTTTCAATATCAATCAAACATTGCTCACTCCACATCAGGACAGCTACAGCTTGGTGTTCACACAGGTCTCTGCCTCTCTGCTTCCCAAACCCAAGACCATCATTTGGCGTCTTGCTTACCTTCAGAGAAGCTGCTCCTCTCTGAGCCATCAACCAGCGTGAATGGCCACCAGCTGTGTCACCCAACCTGGCACCCCCCTGGCTGAACACATCCAACACAGCAGCTGCCCTCCAGCAGCAGTCCAGCAGTACCTGTGAGTGCCCACCTGGGCAATGGGCTGACCCCCACTACCTTTTCTTCCCTGTTAGACTGGGGGTCCCGAGAGAGCTGATAAGCACCTCGGCTGTGCCTGTGGAGGGGGCAGAGATAAAGAGCAGGTCCTTTTTCATAGAAAGACAACAGATAAATTGGCAGAAAAAAAAGACAGACAATCTGGACAGTGTTATGCGGACAGTCTCTGTTCAAAGGCTATTCTGCTGAAAGGGAATTTAAGGGAGCAAATGACAGCCAAGGACAGCTGTCTCAGCCCACTGAACTTCAAGTCTCCCCCTCTCCTGACATCTAATATGCCCCTCCTCAAATTGAGCTCTGTGTGTAGGGGCCATATGAGATTGCTACGCTGGTTCTGACACTCGTGGGGATACTCTTGCACCAAAAGGATGCTGACAGCTAGCAGCACACAGGTCACCTCCTCTGTCCTGGTGTTGCCCAAGTACCAGAAGGCAGCAGAAAAAGATGCTTCTTTTGTCTTAATATTTAACCACTTTTAGACCTTTGATGTATTTACGGCTCAGCCTAAAAACACCCGAAAGGCATCAGTTTGTGTACTAGGTACACAAACAAAACTCAATTTTACAAGTGAGATGAAGGCCAGCCTTCTTTCCACACACAAGATATACACCCAGGGGAAAGAAAAGAAACAAAACAAAACAAAAAACAACAACAACAAAAAACAAACCCACAAACCAACCAACCAAACAAAAATACACACACAAAACAACCCAAAAAATGAAACAAAAAACCCCAAACCAAAACAAAAAAAAACCCAAAACCATCCTTCACATCCTTTTGCTAACCAAAGAGGAAAATCAAATTGCACTGGTAGACAATTCTCCTTCCTTGGCTCTATAGTTTCCATGGAGAAAACATCTTATATGCCCACTGAATTCTTTCTTCCACAATATTCTGTTACACTCTCAATTAGAAAACAAAATTAAAAAATATAGTACTATTGCACTAGATACTTCCATTTACTGGTCAAGAACCTTCATCACAGCCACAGTACCTATAGTACAACTAACCAAGGAGAAACCTAAATTCCACTGAATTGTTCCTGCAGCGTTGGAGTGTGTAAGCTGCCAAAGCATTCAGGAAGTTAATAGATTTGTTTATAGACTAGACAAGGCTTAATTAAACCAGGCAGCTCCAAAGAACAGTAAATCCTCTCTCCTCCTGTCTTCCCCTCCCCCTCTTTTTTTTTTCCTAGAGTATCTTTCTCCTAGTGGCTTTCCTCTTCCTAATAATCCCATCATGAATGACAGATATGTTATCAGTCATCACTGGGATTTGACACGTTCTTAATACCTGTCATGACAGCTCTGAAGTCTGCATGCTACCTCATTGTGTTCCAAGGCATTTACAGGAGGTAATGGACACATCAAATAGCAGTCAATGGCTCTGCTTTACTGGACAACTGAAGGCTTGGAATATAGAAGCAGATATTTTAAAAAACACTAATCCACGATTCTTCAAAATTACACATGGAATAATTAAATATAAACCAGTACAAAATAGCTTTTTGCACTCTCTATACCTATGATCATCTTGGTCATGTCATAAAATTTATACTTATTGATAAGAATGCTTTAATATTTAAGAAAAGGTATCAGTACTGGTAATAGTGAAGATCACATTCATAATCCAAGGTCTCAATTGAAAGGTTCAAAGTATGATAGTCATGCTGGTAACATGGCAGTGTATTGCTGTGCCCATACAGAGCCTCTCTGGTTCCTTGGGTCTCTCCTTTACTTTAACAGAGAACCTGATGCACAAGTGAGGTGTATGTCAAGGCTAGAACCAGACATCATGTCAGAGGTGAACACCTGAATTGCTATGAAGACAATGGGATTGTGAAATATCTCATTCACGGTAAAAGATTAAATGTGAGTGCAGTAGAACATGAGTTTGGCAAGAGTGTGTCTCCTTGACTGGGACAAGAGAAAGATAGTGTCTTATCACACTGAGTGATAAGGACAAGGAACAACAACTACAAGGTTTTGTATGAGTCCATTCCCAACACTTGCTGATTTCTGTGGACCTTTTAATACAGGTAGTTTTGTTTTTCTTTCTTCAAGCCCTCAAATGAGCTGTGACAGACACAGCGCTCCACAGAACAAATTCAATACAGAAGTCTCTAAACGGACATATTTTCTTTCAGTCAAATTCTAGTATTACTTCAGATAACTCTCGTCATCTGTGTGCAATACTTTTCAGGCACAAAAATCAAATAATTTCTTACTGTAACATTTCTTTGGAGCCTTAAACTTGCACAAGTCTTTCAGGTTAGCAGAGCTGCTGCAAAGCATCATACAGCCACAGTCTCTGCCAACAGCATATGAACTGCATGAGAGCAACGTTCTTGCCATTAGTAAATGCAACAGCTTCTTGTTCTCCATGCATTTACAGTTTCACACAAAGGCAGAAAACAAAACAAAACAAAAACCCACAGAGACTAGAGACAATGCAGCCCTGTGCACGCGAGTATATTAAAGCCCTTTCAGCAAGGCAATAAAGCTAAGGCAGAATTGTGAGCTGGAGTCAAAGGGAAGTGTCCCACTGACATAATGAGCTTTAGAGAAGATCTGGGGTGAAGAAAACTGGCAAAACACGTTCACCCAACTAAGTGACTGCATGTCCTTTGGACATAATTGTTAACCAGTACTAATGGTCTCATGGGATTATTTTCATCTACAAGAAACAGATGAGCAAACTAGGGTTTTTTTACAGGGCAATTTTATTTAGGAGAGACATAAGAGTAACTCCAGCACCTGTAAGCACTCAGGAACAAAAGTGATGGCATTTGGGGAGGGGGAGGATGTTGTTCTCAGCATGCAGCTTGACAATGCAGCAAATCCTGTTCCAGTGATCTACACCAGTGCAGTAACAGCACTGGTTGAATCCAAACTCACCTTGCCAGCTGCAGCACTCTCAGAAAAGCTGAATGGTTAAGTTTGCATCAGTAGGCTTCATAACAGATCAGATACCGCCTGTTCTCAAGCAGCCAACATAAAACCATACCACAAACAAAATTCTTGTCATATTTTCTGATCATGATCTTACGCCAGGGCCTGTTCCTGATCAACTCTGTACTGCTGGCTGAGACGGGGTTGCAGGGAGGCAAGATGATGGCAGCACGGCCCCACTGAGAAGTCTTCCCAGCAAATATTCCCTTCTGGCTTGGCTCCAAAGAGCATTACTGCTGCTCCTGCTGTCTACACTCCCAGTTATTCCTTTCATATACCCTCTCAGCTGTAAGCAAATCAACATGCCAATCCCTGGGGACAATTGGCTTAGCTTATACTTAAGACTTGCCATTCTGGTTTGTGCTTTGGACATTGATTTCCATTGTCTCAGCTATCACTCAACAAAAGGGCATTTAATTGCTGTCTCATTTAGTCTGGGGGAGAGGAGGAGAACAACTTTTACCAGCCCTCTGATTGATGGCAGCCATTAGCACCTTCTAGCACAATGCGGACTTATTAGAAGCTCGATTTACATGTGAAGTTCATTGCCACACAAGTGAATCAAATTCACAGCTACGCTTATTTGAACAACTTTAGAGACAAAATCTTCAGATGAAATGAATTTGCAGAAATGCTTACCCTGGCCACCTATTTAACGGGAAAACTTTGAAGATTAATGTAATTTGAAGAAAGCTTATAGAAAGAAAAGAAAGTTTAGTAAAGATGACCAAACAACGGCCCAAAAACCCAGCCTGATTTATACTTAATTACACGTCTAACACCAGGAAACACTTCACTATGCTTCTGAGTTCCTAATTGCATACTATGAAAAGCAATGCTAAAGAAACCCATAAACTATTTCCCTCCTCTTGTGTGAACATTTTCTATTTTCTTTGTGAAGGAGGAACGAACAAAATTAATATCCACATTTAATATCCTCCATGTTCTGTAGAGCAATGAGCCACATACTCTGGCGTTCAAGCCAAACTGCTGACAGTGGACTTTTAGTTCCTGGCTCATTTTATTAAAAAGCACAAGGCTGCTAATCTTCCTTTCAAAGGAACAGAGCTCAAGAAACAACTAGATCAGAGAAAGCTTCTTGATATACTACCTTTAATCAGTCCAGTTATGCAAAGCCTGCAGTAATTTCAGGAAAAGTTTGATGTAGTTTCATGCACCTTATCAAAACATTTAATCATTGCAAAATCTAAGACCAGACATCATTTGAGCATCAGACTTCCCAATCAGACACAGAAATGAGCTGGGGCACTGGGTATTATCAGATACACCTTTATGCATTTTTTTGGAAGATTTACCATGGGAAAGGCAGATTGAGAGAGGACTATTTGCAGTGGGGTGAGGATGTACAGCCAGACGCACAAGCACTCGCGCTGTCTCAGCTGTGGGAGCGCTAACCCTGCCTGGGCTGAGGCTTTTTGAAACCACACTAGCTATACCCACAAAAAAGCAGTTCTGGCTACTTTCAGAACATATCCTCTGTTATTCACATAATTGATTTAAAATTCCACAGCAAAATTACTCTGCTATTACTTGCTTTCAGTGAGTCCACCCTTAACGTTCACATCCCCCACAGGACCCACCTTTGTTCTTTAGCGATATTCATCTTCCCTGATATGTATTTCTAAACAAGCTTAAACAGTGGCTATTTTCATGCTTTTTCCTACATTTCAAAAAGTCATGATTTTAGGTACAAAAATGAATGTGTGAAGGCAGAATGTACTTTTTTGTTTTAGAACAACCGTCTTCACTTTTATCATTCTGTAGCTCACATGAATGTAAAACTGTATTTTTGATCCCTCCCTTTCCCATTAATTTTTAAAGGGAAGTAAAACTTTATGCAAAGAAGCACCTAAAAGAAAAAACACAATAAACTGACACCCAAAACAAAAAGAACTCACAAGCTGGCATGCAGCCAGCTACTAACTAAACACTAGAATACACGTGTTTCCTTAACTTGGCTCTTTGTAAAATTTATTTTCCTCTCCCATTGTTTTGTTTCTCTTTGCTGTTGGGACAGGAGACACGTTTCTCTTGCTGGAAAGGCTAAGTGCTATCTTCCGAAAAGTGCAGCCTACAGACAATTATTACGGGTAGCTGAGACAAAGGCGGCACAGGGGACCCCAGTGACATCCCTCCCCTTCCCTTCTGGGCTCACGCCAGCCTGGAACCAGCGCTCCCAACAGCAGCACTTCCAGGGGCATCACCAGCACCAAGCCAGCTGCCAAAATGGTTTTAAACCACTTCACAGTGAAAGAACAGACCACGAGCCACGTTTGTGCAACCCCTCTGTCAATCTTTGCTTCAAGTCCCTTTGGCCACATGAGGATAAAGAAAACTCTTAGTTGGAAGAAGGTTCTACAAGCTGGTTTCTGAGAAACCAGACAAACCAACACATGTTAATCAAGGTGAACAGGTCGTGGAAAAGAAGTTGATCAAATCTCTGCAATCACCATCAGAGACACAGTCAAGCCTGCGCACCTTCGAGATTCAGGTCAATCGCACATCTGCTCAGCATGCCCCTGGGAGACTCCAAATGTAAGTGCAAAATTAGGGCAAGCGCTTGCACAGCAGTCAGCTGCAGCATCTTGCTGGCAGAGGCACAAACCTGCTCTTCTACCCAGTGCACTATCTATAAATAGGTTTATGAATACAGAACCTCTGCCAAGCTGTTCTTCCTTTTAGTTTTTTTTTTTGTTAATTTTTTAATGCCTCTTGCAAGATTGGCTCCTAGAAGTTTTATCTCCATTAGTAGTAATAAACATGTATTATACGCTCCATCAATGTCTGAAAGTCTTGATGAATAGCAACAAATTCGTCTAGAAAAATAATACCATTTCCCATTTAGAAAAATGTATTTTTAAATAAGGAAGAAGTGAATTTACCTGAAAACAAAAAGTTCACATGAGAAGTCTGTATGCACACCACAGCTTGGGAGACAGGAACCTACTTCTGCTGTGACTTCAGGAGGAGATGAGGCTGCGTCAGCGTTTAGTGTTGATCAGCTGTGCTCCAGCGGGTACCAGGTGAGCCCCAGAACTGAGCCCTGGGCTGTTCCCCTTGCTCTTCTCACCTGGAACAACAGAACAGGTTCTCAGCTCCCTCAGCACAGGAGTGATGCAACATTTCATGTTCAGGACTCAGTGATGGATGTTTACACTGTCTGACCACCGGAGATTCAACACAGCCTTATAAAAGGTGAAACTCATTACAATTGCCATTATTGATAAGCATCGTTCTCTGCTTTTCTATACTACAGGTGCCCTCTCAACGTGTTTTGGGGATATGAAAAGCACTAGAAAGCTACTTATGGAGCATCCTAATTCTGCCCTGGAGGGGCCACTTTTCTAGAAGATAACAGTAGACCCATAACTAACTTACTCAAGCCCAATCTGTGGCAAGAACACTTCATGGTAAGAATTTGACTTTGAGCTGCCAATGGTTGGATGACCAAATGAACCAGAGGCATTAACCGAGGACTTAAATTACCTTGTACTTTTATCTACTATAATTTTCTTGCATCTCCTTTTTTCCCCTTTCCCTCCCAACCCTTACATAGTTCACCATCCATTTTCAAGGATGGATGCCTAAATGAAGCCCTGTATTAAGGCTCAGTTTTCAAAAGCAATGTCACCTTGCAGTTTCCCTTTGCTTCAGAAATTGACTTCTAGCAGCATAGTCTTGAAAAGCCTGCATCTATACTTATTTCAAATTTCTTGGGAATAATTGAGTATGGAAAGTAAGGTTTAGCCTGATGAAATTTTTATTTCCATCTAAAAATAGAAGGAAATGCATAGTAAAGAACTTATTTCCTCAGGCTCCCTCTTGCTTCCTTTTTTCTTCTGCAAAGTGAAGACAAACAAGACCTATTACAACTCAATTTTTTTCCCTTTCACAAATTCCAATAAACTCACCACTATATACTTAAGTTTTGAGCTACGTAGAGTAGACCACTAAATACTTTATATGTTCTGAACAACATGATCTCACTGGCCTTGATCTGAGCAGGGTATTGGGCTACACAACATTTGGTGGTCCTTTCCAACCCAAGTTATTCTACATTTTTTTTCCCAAGGGAACAAAGACTGGTTCTTATATCTCAGAAATGCAAGCCAATCTTTTTTCATGTTTACCAGCATTTTTACTGTATGGATCTTCTCCATTTTGAAGTCTTTCAATAGTTCAAATCTATTAGAATTTTACATTTGAAAACTCCTTAAAGAGTATTTTTAATCTTAAATTAGCAGAAGTATATTTTCACATGTCAGAGAATGAAAGGATTTAACACATTTAGGTAAAACTAGCCTGGGAAGAAAACTGAAATAATGTATTCATATTTAAGTTCTTCATTAGGTAATGCTAAGTAAGGTCTTGGGAGGAAAATAAAAAAAGTGTTGATATTTACTATAGAAGAACTGCCAGCTTTATAGTAATACATTTTCTACCTGAGGTTCTGAAGTCAGGACACTATTTTTAAACTCAGCCTGAGCTCTCGTGTCACACGCAGCTGTCAGACCAAGCCGTCTGCACTAAAAGCCGTGGGATGCCCTGCACATTCCACACCTCTCCCTGCCAGCTCAGTCCTCGTGGTGACACCACCTGCCTCTGCCACGGCACAAGGTCACACACAAGCCCACGTCCCTCCTGGAGCATCATGCAGGCAGCTCCCAGCCTGAGCTCCGCAAGCCGAGTCCCTTGTAGCTGGCTGGCAAGTTTATTAAGAAGTAAAAAGCTGACTAGTCAAAGGGACTCTCAGAAGACAAACTTTCTTACGATTTCCCTCCCCCTAAATCCTTAAGCATATGTGTATTTCTTGATTAATATTAAACTCAAGAAAAACTTGTAATGCAGAAAGATCTCTTTCTGCTTCTCCACGTACCTGCCCTCATTAGAGAGGAATAGAGACATGATTTAATAGATGAGATATGCAGGGAATAAAGTGAAAGAATTCCAGTCCTAAAACATCATAAAGACAAGATATTAAAATAAAAAAACAAACAGACCTTTTCCATCTATAGCAAAGGGATGCCATATGGGGTTGGAAAGTTCTCAAGTACAACAGAACATTATTTCTTTTGCTCTTCAAAGTCTAACACTCCTGTCATCTGTGCCCTCCTCTCCCCTTCCCCATCTCCAAGAACTGGAGATACCTTCTGTCCTAATCCCAACCAGCACACTGGCCACCAGACCACCACTGCTACTGCTGCAAGGGAACACCCAGGCAATAAAGCGTTAATTCCCTCAGAAAACCACTCACATGGGTCTACCAAGCAAGTGGATACACATTCTTTCTTCATTGGCTTTGTAAGAATCACAGGTACTGCTTTATTCTAATAAAACAATATCAAATAAATAAACATCATCAGTTTTAAAGCTGAGCTTTAGCCTCAGAGTCTGAAGAGACTGTTGTTACACATGGATGATTCTTCTTCAACTCCCCCATAGTTTGATTCAAACTCATTGTATAAATGGGAATAGCTGAGATGCAAAGTCAAATTTAAACATCCTGGGAACAGCTGTACATGACGTGCAGCTGGCAGGCAGGTCTGCTGCAGGGACGTGGTTCTGCACGTCAAGCCATGAGGCTGGGATTCCTAATAATGTGTAGTAACCAAGGCATGGAAGAGAAATCAGTTCACAAGTTAGCCCCCAGCAGCAGAGAAAGGAAGTTTTGTTTGCTTCTCTGGAAGGAGGACAGCCAGCACTGCTCAAATCAAAGCCTGGGTCCACAGTCCTCCAGGCTTAATTAGAAGATCATGAAGAGAACAAAATGGCATCGGACACAAAAAATGATCATTTTTCAAGTAAATTTAGTGGAATGAGCATGTTACATTTACAATCCACCCTCCTCCATCCCCCCTTTTTTCCTTGTTAATGATACAGAGTTGGCTGCAGATGCAACAAAACCTGTCAGGGACCACAGCGTGTCCTAAAGCAAGTCTTGCCCATTATTCCAGCTGGCTAGATGAAGGTCACTGACACTGCTAACACCTCTGACATTTTATAATCAATTGCAAGCATTTACAGAGCAGAAAATACCACTAGCTCTGAGCACACTTCTGAAAGAAAGAAGCTCTTTTCAATTAATTTTAAGCTTGCTCTCTCCGATAGCCAAAACATGAAACAACGAGGCAACCTAACAAGCCAAATATCAGCGAGATTGGTTTCTGGCAGCCAATGCCATATTCTGTTTGTATATAAACAATTGAAGTTTATCCGCCTCTTTAAAATAACTGCAATATGAATCATCGTAAGGACAGCAGCAGAGAAAACGGCCAAATACTTGTAGCGGAAGAAAAGCATCATTTAATTCTCAAAGGAACTACGAATATCACGCTATCAGCACGTTGCTCACATCAAATACCTGTTTGAGAAATCTCATATTTTGTGGAAGAAACTCTTGGAAGAGAGGCTGACCTTCACCTATCCCTTCACTGCTGGTAAAGGTTGACAAAGCTCTTCCCGTACACAGCACATTCATCCTGCACTCGCTTTCATCTTCAGGACAGGAACAGAGACTGCTGCCTTTTAAACTATTCCCGAGTTGATTTTCAGCCAGCTGTTATATTCTACTGCTGTAAGTGAGGATGGAGGGCTAAGGAAGAGATTTTCAAACAATACTTTGTAAACAGTCCACAAGTCCCATCTGATTTATAAACTGCCAATGTGCTGGATGAGTTCGGCAGCTGGGAAGCCCTGTATTTGACAGCGCTGCCCTTACCCAATGGTTCAATGCAATCATTTTGAATCAACACAGGGCCTGAGAGAACACAGGGCTCTCTAACTTAAGACCTCCTAAAGACCTATATTGCAGTCAAAATTCTTGCTCCTGACAGTCCTTCTCATCCTCCAGCTCCTAATTCAAACCATCAGTCAGCTCTTGCTTTTCACAGGAGCTGGTCGCTGTGCAGTGTAATGTTTGTGTCAAATACAATTGCTAAAGGCGCTCCAATTTCCACTAATAATTGTCATTAGGAAAGGAAAAAAATGGTTGTAGTTTTGTCAGAAAAGAACCATTTCCTGATGTTTAGCATAGGCAGGATAACGGTCACAGGCAGCATCTTGGCTCAGCAGGCAAAGCTAGTAGGTGGTAAATGAGAGTGCTCTGGAGGGGGCAGATCTTTTTCCAGGGGGGAGAGGGGACAGTGGCTGCTAAAGGAGGCACCCTGACGGCAGGAGATTTATGCATCTGCTCTTGTGTCAGTCTAGGAGGAGGGAATCATTATGCAGGGCCAGCTGCAGGGGTGTGCGCTGCTGTCGGGAAAAATTAGAAGAATAGCAATGAACTATAAAGAAGGGAGAAATGACAGAGTGAACGAAAACCCCATGATAAACCCATTTAGGCTCTCTTCTCCCCGTGAGGAAAGATGAAGTCTAATTGCTTTGGCATATATCTTGGCTAAGACTCAAACAAATTTGCCCAGATAAGCACAGGCGCACACCCCTTGAATGTGCAATGACAACGTCCACCAAAACGATCTCTAACTGTTAAGGGTACTGAGCAAGAGTCCTTTTTCTGCACATTTAGCTAAGTTATGGGAAAAGATCAGAGCACATTAAAATGATTTGGATCAGAAGAAATCTCATCTGTTGCCAAACACCTTCTTTCTGTAAATACCTTCAAAATAAAGCTTTTCCATTTGAATATCTTGGGGAAGTGGTGGGGAAAAGGGAGAGGAGAGAAGAAATGATGGGACTATAAGAGAGTGAAAAGCAACCAAACTAAGGCTCTGGTATTTCCCTCTTATTTGACCAAAGAAGACCTTTCCAATTCCACATGGCATTCCTTTGCCTAAGAGAATTTCTGGCTGAGTCAGACAGGTCTGCATAACTTCTTGTCCTGTTTAAGGTAGAGGAGTTTTTTTCTCCTTCATTAATACACTCACCCAAATGAGATATTCCAAATAGTTCTTCATTATGCTTGGTAATAAAAACAGACTCAGGCTCCTGGGTCATACTGGTATTGGCCAGTAAGGGCATAGGGAAAGCATGGGCAAGGAAAGCAGTGGTCTTTAATACACTCCCAAAAGCTCCTGGTTACAATTCCAGCTCTAAGCCTTCGAGGCGAAGTGTTTGGGAAGTTTTCTTTCCGCCTGACCTGACCACTGCTGAAGCCTGGGGGCTGGTGAAACTCCTTCTGGAATGCTAACGCCCTGCGGGAAGCCGGATGGTACAAAATGGGAGCTGTTTGGAGAACAAATTCCTTGGGGAGAAGGGCGGCAGGGATGTACACCAATATCTTGTTTCAAGCTACACTTAAGGACCCAGGGCATTAGCCACATTTTTCACCAGGAACAAAAAAAAATACATTTTGCCCAGCATGCCAACATTGTAAATTATGCCACTGTGTGTCCTTCAGTATAAGTTCTTCCAGATACCGATTTATGAGAAAGTTTTGTTTACTTAGGATTGTGAAAATTAGGGGGGAAAAAAAAGGGAGGGAGGGAGGCAGGCAGGCAAGCAGGAGCTCCCAAAAAACTATGATAGTTTGAGGGCTTGAGACATTGATTCATTAACACTGTCAAGGTATAAGTGGGGTACTGAAGAATGTATAGCCCTCTGATGAATTAAAGCAAATGGAAGTTGCCTACATGCTTGGTAACTCAAAGAACACAACTCCGAAGGCCACTGTTTGATCAAAGTTATGTGAAAAAAACCCCACAGAAATAAACCACAAGTTTTTACAGTGAGTAACAGAAATAAAACTGGAAGACTCCTAAACTACAAACCCATATCACTGGCAAAGCACAAACAATACTTCTTACAGCTACACAGTTGTTTTACTTTTTTTTTCCTCCTAAGGAAAGTAAGGACAAACAAATGTATAATATTCATATCAATTCAGGAAATACTTTCATAGTAAGATAGCAAATATATTATAAATGGAGAGAAAAGGCAACATGGTTATTTATCTGACTTGAAAACAGCACAGTGTCAAGTTAATTTAAAATTCCATTTCAGTTTAAAGTATTACAAGGAAGAAAGAACTCTAGGTATCATAGGTTGTAAATTGAAATCCTAGCAAGGATTTCATCTGCCAACTAGTTATGTACCAGCTATAAAGCCAGATTGCAGGTGCTTCTTTTAGGAGTTTGGGCTGCAAGGCTCTCGTAAACTACGTTCAGAGAAGTTTGTCATTTACTATTCCTTAAGGCATTTTATTTAAACTTTTTCATAGTCTGTTATTTAACGGGAAACTGGTGTTACAATAACTCAGAGGTAACTTCTGCAAGGTACAGTATGTGACACAAAGGCAGGCACAGAGGGTCCTACCCTGTGGAAGTCACCAAGAAGGTCTACGCAGCACTCACATAAACACACCTTTTACAAAAGCAAATACGTAAAAGCAGTTTGTCTGCAAAAACAGCCTTTAGGGTGACATAAATTTAGAGGAGAAAAAAGAAACAAACAAACAAAACAACTAAAACAAAGCAAAACAAACAACAAAGCCTTGGGTTTTATTTTCCGCTTTCTAGAAAACACACCTACACGAAAACACTTGATTAAAACTCCACATAAAACCTTGAAAGTCATGGTTTGAAGGAAGAGGCAGGATACCCTTCCCAATTTTCTGGGTTCAAGGTTAAATAAATCTGATATAAACAACATTTCATACACCCTGAGACTACAAACTGAATGAAGTCTACTCAGATTTGGTACATATTATTTAAAAAAGAAAAAGAAAGTGTCTCAAGGACAACAACTGGGCTTCCAGCTGCCCCCTTCCAGCTCCAGGAGGTTCCCACAAGCTGCACAGGTCAGTCTGATCAGAAAGGCAAATTCTGCTCCTCGGCCATCAGCCGCTAGTGACCCAGCTGGCCAGCAGACAGAAACGGGCCTGGAAGGGCACGGAAAACCTGCACCAATGATGAAAATAAATGTATATCCCTGACCTCTGCTGCTCCAAAAGGAAGGCAAAGAAAAGCTGCCATTTACAACAGCCGGGGCTGTTTTTATTTAGTCACATGGGCCTTGAACCTCCTTGTACAAACACTTTGCGAAACCACAAAACCTCACTGAGGGAGCACATAAACACCTCAGAAAGCTTTGGTTTTGGCATACTGGAATTTGAGGTGTGTGCAGATTGGTACTCATGGAAGGGTTATGTTCGAGGACATGAAATTTATCTCCACTGACACATCTATGGCTGGGAACCAGTACGAACAGCTTCCTCATGCTGATCCAATTCACTTCTATTTTGAAATGGAGGGATGTGGAAAACATTCTTAGAGGTGACAAAAAAGTATTTTCTTATTTCAGTAATGGCTTTTATACATAATTAAATAGTTTTCAAAGACAGGATAAGTTTATAATAAATACCCATTATATATAATTACATTTACGTTTTTCATAAAACAATTATTTCTAAAAATGCTGGAGAATTACAAAAAGCTAAGGAGGCAGGAATTTGATAAAGCACAAGATGGAAAAGGGTATTTTTCCCCTCACTCTTTTTTTTTTTTTTTAAATACATTTGAGCTTCCCCCTGCTCCCATAGCAGAGCAAGAGACTCCAGTTATGACTCCCCTCCACTTCCCACTTAAACCCTCACCATTTAAATAGTTTATTCACCTTTTTGCCTTACCATGCATTTTTGGACCTACAGCTCTGAGGTGTGAGGTTTTTTAAAAACTTTTGTTAGCACTTAATATGGAAACTACCACAACTGCACCAATATTTATATATGTGGTAGTAAAAACTTACACCATTTGCTTTGATGTACTGCTCTTTGCTTACATCCCACTCCAGCAGAAAACACAAAGGCCGCTTAGCAGAGATAACAAATCCTATATACATCATTGGTATGCAGTGGCATAGTCAAAAGGTTTAGATTTGAATTACTCAGCGTCCCTTGCAAAATGGCCAAAACAAGCTTCAGTATTGCTTAAATTTCTGTGGAAACTAGGGAAAATTGTTTAATTCAAAAAAAAATAAATAAAAAAGAAATCACCAATATAACCCAAATTTAAGAACAGGCTGCATCTGTTACCAGGAAAACCAGGGCACAGCATGGGGATGCTGCACACAGGAGGATACAATACTTGCTTTCTTTCCCTTTCTCTACCTTATGCAGCATGTGACTCTATTCTTATTCTTACAACTTTTTTGGCTGCCAGATGTTGCACAAAGCTGGAAATGACAGCTGTTCCTAGGCGTAATCTGCCATGGGACTAAAGCAGCCTGAGCCTGGGATACCCCTCACTGATGGACGGGGCCTTCTGTGCCGGACCTGAGGTTCAGTTTCTCGCCAGTTTGATGGAGGTCTGGAATTCAAGCTTTACAGGACTCTGTAGCGCTGCTGGATACCATGTGATCTCAAGATGGGCCCAAATGTCTTACAAAGGTGAGCAGAGATGATCAGATGCAGACACAAAACACGATGTTTTTATAGTGAGGCTTGTCATACCAAAAGGGTTGGGTAACGCGATGAAATACTGCAAACAGCGGCCCACAGCGCACATAAAAGAAAATCGCGGTACAGCCAAAAAGCACAAGCAGACTAAGACTTTGTGTTTCATTTTCAATCCTTTCATCTTTAAAAACTAAACAGACTGTTTTAAAATATTTTCAAATGTTTCAAATATTCCCCTTACATTTGGTTTGCACACAAGTGATAAAGGATCTTCAAATGTTCCAATATTATGCTAAAAAAGTTTTAAAAGTTGGCTCCAAATTGGAAGTACTTCAGAAAATAGAAGAGATATATATCAAAAACCCCAAATATATAATCAAGTTCTTTGAAGTCACTTTCTGCTCCACTAAGACATTTATACTAATTGGTGAGTTTCTCATTTCATCTTTTCATATCAGATCATTTCTAAATGATTGAAATTTAGGATACACTATTTTAATACTGATGGCTTACTTAATGAGATCAGATTTTAATAAGATTCTAGGCATCTATACTAGAGAAAGGCTTTGACTTAGGGATATATTTTTACAAAAAAAGGAAGACAGGCAGGTTGCTGTATATCATAGAGTCTGTTCAGATCATTATAATCACCGTTTGTGATCCTATTTTGTATACCATTACATGGTATAATCAAAAACCTCAAAAATATATCAGTCCTCAATGCTAACACAAAAAGCCTGCAGATCCATTTTGCTCCCATTCCCAGCATATACACAAACTCCTCATTAAACAGATGTGCTATGGAAGATAAACACCAGTAACTTGTGATTAACTTAACCAGATCTAATGTGGTTGGCAAAAAGCTTAGCAACTTCCCAACTTGTTTATTGGCCACTAACAGAGAAACAACAATTCATCATCTACATCAGGACTGACATTTTAATTTTAGGATTAACACTTATTTAATCCATATCTTGCCTGTGAAATACATAATGAAGAAAAATAACTTGTGATTGTATATATATAGGTGCAAATAACTACACAAATAAAGCAGCAGATTTTTTTTATAGTAAAGAGCTACAGTAGGTTGCAAATAAGACAGCAGTGTGTCCAGATGTTAGACTACACACAGCTAAGTAAATGCTGAGGCCCATCATCTTTCAGCAGTATAGCAACTTCAGCCTCATACTGATTTTCCTACAAAAATACAACAGATTAGTATTTAATTTTGAGCTGTACCAGAAACACATCTTCAATAGTTGCAAGCACCTTGATAATATGCAGCAGTTCTTTTCAAGCAGCTAACATGAAAAATTTCAAGAGAAGGGAATGCTTTATTCCTGCGCCATTCCTGAGTTTATTGCAGCTCCTGCTTCTGTGCACTTCCCCCCTTCACTTGGGCCCTGTCCAGGCCACCCTCTCTGGGAGGAATCCTGGAATCATTGAATATCCTGAGTTGGAAGGGACCCACAAGGATCATCGAGTCCAACTCCTGTCCCTGCTTATGACCATGTGTCTGAGGGCCTTGTCCAGTCTCTTCTTGAACACTGTCAGACTTGGGGCCGTGACACCTCCCTGGGGACCCTGTTCCAGTGCTCCACCACCCTCTGGGTGAAGAACCTTTTCCTAATGTTCAACCTAAATATATCCCCAGTACATTTTCCTGCCATTCCCTCAGGTTCTGTCACTGGTTGCCCTGACTCATGTTTGGAGGAAGACTGTGCTGGGCTTCTGGAGTTTAGTGCAGCCAGCCCAAGATCACCTGCACAGCTGCTCTCTTCAGGCTGATGACACTGAGATCTCTGTATAAAGTACTGTTTGTTCAGAAGGCAAACAATCCAAAGAAAAACCTGGCCATAACAAAGAGTTACTACATCTGCACTGCTCACAAAGAGTCAGGTGCCTCCTGCATGAAAACTCTGCAAGAGTTTCCCTGCCTGCTTGGCTGTGAATTGAGACTGGGAGCTGTCATTTGCTACAGTTTGAAGTCCTCTTTCCACAACTTAAATGGGGATAGAAAACATTTGTGGTTCCTCTCTAGGAAAAAGCTTCTTCAGAACCTGCAAAATGTATTTTACCACTTGATCTACTAGGCCTGAAGCACAAAGCTCAAGAGACCTCAAAGAAAGAGAAGCCCACACAATCTGCTACACTACAGTTAGGGATGATGCTGTGTATCTCCAAAGCATCTCACATTGTCCGTATTAATTTTACCTGCTGCCCTGAATGAGGGAACCCATATTCTACACCTATAACCCAACCATTCCTGCAGAGAGAACTGAATTTTAAATACAGATGGATTTCTGTGTTCCCAGCAGAGCCTTCCTAATATTTTCCATAGATTTAGCTGAGAAATTAGTTAACTCAGTACTTCCATCTTAATTTTCTGATAAATAAGATGCCAAGGATAAAAGGAGATTTTACTCCCACCAGAAAACCTTTTGTGTACCCAGAGCTTATGTTGCTGCCAGTCACTATTAAATTCTCCCAACTACACTGCAAGTCAGTCTGAAGAGAAGGTGTCCTCCTATTACCAGGTATTAATCAGTTCACAAGTACCTTGTGCCCATGAAAGAAACTGTTGCTTAAGCTACAGGAGTAGTGCCAAGATACAAGTTTATTATGCCTGCACATTATTACTCCAGTTCCAACATATACTCACCTAATCCAGTTCTGAAATGTATTAGCTTCAGATAGAGAGTAAATACTATTGTAATGAATACTAATAAATAGCCTTCAAATAAATAAGAGATTTTTTTTTCTCTGCCAGGGAACTACCAGAGGGGACTTACGTGCAGCCAGCGTGGCCATTCCCTGATACAGAATCCATCACTGCCACTAAATATATAAGTCTCTTGTAATGTTGTGTTAGGAGACAGAAAGCCAAATAATCTCTTTTGCTTTGATGAAAGCATGAAGAAGTTGACTCAGATAAAAGCAGGGAGTAATCTGTTTAAACAGCTTTGGTCCAAAGTTGAAAATTAAACAAAATCAATAACAGATACAGGCTTGCTGGTAGAGAATCTGCCTTGAGCATGACGTAAAAAAGGATGAAATGCTAGTACAGAGATATTTCATGCCGGAATATCTTATATGTGAAGTTTGTGTAGACCTTCGGCTGGTAAACTAACATGTGTTTATTTATTTATAAATCTATACCATGCCCATTTTTTGCTATTAATGATGCAGTTAGAGAAGCTTTTGGCTAATCTAGAAGTAATGAAGAACATCAGAGTAAATTGATATTAATTAGAAGAACAAAGAAAGAAAGCAGACAGTGAAAGCCCTCAATCTGTTCCCGCTATTTAGGCTCCAATCTTTGTTGACACAGTTCTGGGACATACCTATTCAGGTCAGGTTTTTTTTCTGAGTAAGCGATGTGTGCAAGAGGGAGCACGAAAATGCCTACATCTTGCTGTCACAAAAAGATTTTTAAAGAATTGGCCATTTGCACCTTTGGGAAGACATTTTCAACAAGTCCTCTCTGCCTTTTTAAGGAAAAATCAAAAATATGAAACTTATTTTTGCAAAGTAGGAGAGATAACACCTTCCCATTCCATACATGGAAGATTTGGCAAAAATACCTACAGAGAAGGCAACTGAACTGTTGACAAAACAGGTTAATGTTGAATCTGAATTTGGATCACTGTAACACATCCTTTCTATGCCTCAATAGTCAAAGGCATGAAAGGAGCTGCAAAGAGAGTAAACATGCGGCCTTTAGCTGATAAATGTATTCAGGAAAGAAAGCAAAGCCTGAAATAATCATTGCAGGCTTCTGAGAAAATATATTAAATGTGCATGGACATTTTCTACATGGACAACATGCAAAAACCTCCCTATTAACCTGTCTGAGTTCTTCTGAAGTAAAACCAAACCAAAACACCTTTCCGTTTCCAAAAATATTTTCCATGATAGTCATAGAGCAAGACCGGCAACAGTTCCTGCTACCTTAGTGAGGGCAGGCAGATGTTTAGAAGCGTAACATCCATATTTAAAGTGTGCCTGTGAACAGAGAGTTTATTAAATTCTTTTAAAATGCAAAATTATCATCCTAATGCCAAGAAGCACATAGCACAAGTCACCAACTTTATAAAATTTGAGTGAAGATAGCTCTGCAGATTTGTACTGCTCTTCTCAGCAGTCAGAAACAATGTTCCTCATGGAACTGAACTCGTGGAAAAGGCCAACATTTTCCAGAAGGAAGAGGGAGGATGACAACATATTAGGCTATCCAAAATAAGGAGTTTCAGATTCTGATCCATCAAGTAGAATACTGCGAATGGTTTTTATGTCCTTTTATAGTAAAACAACAATCAACCTAAAAATCCAAAATACAACAACAAAAAACCTACACCAAAACAAAAAAAACAAAACAAAAAAACACACACACACAAAAAATGACCAACAAAACCAAAAATCGTACTTCTCAAACACTGTTTGGTCTTCCTAAAGATTCAAGAGGGACAGTCTAGTCAGCAGAGTGTCTTGGGGTCATGGAGCTCAGAGCATTTGAACAAAATCCATGACCCACCTGGGCCAAGGGTTAAAGCAACCTTTAACAAGGAATGAGCCTTCCTGGTTCTTGGGATGGCTTCAGGCCTGTAAAGAAACAATTGCATCATGCCCTAATTACTCCAGCTGACTCGATGCACGAACTTGGATCCCTCTGCAAGCATTTCAGGACATTTCGTAATATGGAAAATTAAGGTATTGCATTATCTTTCCCAGACCTAACAGTAAGTTTTTCTGCAGAGCCCATTTAAAGTAGAACCACTACAAAGAGAAAGGAACAAAAGGCATGCCAATATTATTGACAGGACAGGGCATATGGAGAAAACAACTTTCAGATACAACACTGGACTCTCATATATCACTCTCAAAAATGGTAGCAATATATTCCTGCTGCACTGTTCTCCCCTGGAAATTCATCTAAGTTCATTTCAGTGAAAAAATACTTGTTCTTTTCCCTCAGTAAGCAACAGTGCAGTTATTCTTGCTTCCTTGTAAAAATGAGCAAGGTCTGCAGCAGATGATCTATAAAGTTTCCCCATTTTCCTGGGAGGAATGGTATTTTATTGTTCAATTGGTTTCTCCATAATACGTATCTCAGTCTTCAGTAGTGATGTATAAGTGGTTCTGATCAAGCAGTTTAATAACAGGGAAAACAAACTTACATTTTACAGGCCAAACATATCTATAAGGACACAAAAATAAAATATATGATTAGAAGAAAAAGCTGCAGTTTCTTATATTAATACGTATTTCTTCATATATATTTTTCCTGTGTGTGTACATGGGCATTATAGATATGCTAGGAAGAGCAAAGGTAACTTTGCAGAGCTGCATCCCTTTCTCACTGTATATGTATTCTTGGAATTCAATCGCAAGGACAGGCAAACATCTAAGACCCTGGCAGGCAGCTAGCTGCTCATCTTCCAGGCAAGGTGTATATGGCTGGCTAATTTCATGCCTAAATATTATCACAAGGTCTATATATTAATTCAGTATAAACCTAGGTTGGCAAGCACTGACCATTAAGTGCCACACTAACAGAAAACACAATAGGTGGCTGTTTACATTTCCACACAGGGCTGTAAAGCGCAGCAGCTGAGGAGCAGAGATGTCCTTGGGCAGCCTTGCTGGGGGGCTGGAGTTTCCAACACAGGGGCAAAGCTGCTCTGGGGAGGGGTAAGTGCTGCATCCTGTCCAGCTGCATCTGCTCAAGTTTGGGAGTCAGAGACATATGCAGGAGGCTGGAATCAGAACTTGAGCAAAAAGCAAAGGCAAAGAGCACTGAAGCGTGTTTGTAATCTCGACTGCTAGCCCTGCATCTCTGGAACAGCATAATCTGTTCTGCCTGCTCCCAGGCCACTGTCTGGGGGACTTTTCAATTCTTTGGCATTCATTGCAAGGTTTTCATTCCACTTCTGTACACAAAGACCTTCCCAGGATGTATTTGCTCTTTTAACTCCCTAAAAAGATATTGCTTGTCTACTTTGCACTTTTCAAACCACCTTCTCCTCATTTACAGCCCAATTCCACAGCAAGCTCTGAGTGAGTGCACTGCGCTTGTGCCTCAGAGATGCTGTGCCTGGGCAAGCACGTTTATTTATGGATCACAATGCAATCCTGTAGCATGGAGGTAAACAAATGAACAACCCACTCCTTCTTGCAAAGACTCCCGAAGACTTAAATTTAGTTCCCTGTCATGAGAGCTCGTCAGCACAATTCATCACCATAATTCAATGGCAGGCTTCTTTTTATACAACAGAATGAAAATAAAGGCACTGGTAACTAACATTTTTGGGTGTATCTGAACATAGGAACTGGCAGATAGAACATAGCATATCTACTCAACCAGCGCACTGAACTCTGTATTCCTGTGGTCAGAAGGACTTTGACTCACCTCAACCTCTACCTGTTGGCTAAATTTCTCTTTTGGCTTCTCTGTCATGACTGTGGGGCAAGCAGAAAATGCATTTGCTTCCCCAGGGAGGGTACCCAGTGCAGCTGCTCTTTGGTGGCATGCAAGAGGAAACTTGGGCCTTTTTTTTTTCCCTTTCAATCTCAGGCCAGACCCACAGGTCACCCTATGTACACAGGATTTTAAGTGGAGGTCAGCAGCTTGTCTGTTGCACGTAATTAAATTTGTTTTACAAGCTTGTCTAGGCAGTAAGTAATTAAATATCACTTCTCAGACTGAGATTTTCATTGTCCTGAGCTGCCTGACAATAGGATTTTTTTCAGTCTGGTTTGTTCCCAAGCAAATGTGAAATTTGAAAAGAGCTACTGCTGATAATTCTAAAAAAACTGCAAAGCAATAAGAAGGGTTCAACTACCGACAGCTTTAATGACAATAATAATTAAGTATTCCTAACACAAGTTCCAAAAGTGTATCCAGGTTTTCATCAGCTTGTTGGCAACAGCCATGTTAAAACACAAAACCAGAAAATTCTGCCTTTGTTTTTATGATAGCCAAGATAAATCCAGAGGCAAATCTGAACCACCACTTTTAAATTCAAATCATTTTTTTTTCCCCAACTCAGAAATACATCAAAATTACCATAAGAATATCTGTAGATAGTTTCACAATTTGGAAAACTCATTAACCAAATAAAAGGATTACACAGCCTTCATTACAGGTATTATCTTTAATTATTCCTACTGTTTCACAATATACTAAGAAGCATCTTGAATTCACAAAAAGTTACAAACTCCCTGAATGAGCCAGGACTACATAGGCTTTTCAGATGTGGGACTAACCTTTGTCCAGGATCTGAAATGCAGCACACAAACTAGCAAAGTATGTGCCTGCCTCGGCTGGGACAGCAGTTAAACAGCAGCCCCCCTGCAATGGTCAGTTGAAGGGCATATCCATGTTTTCAAAATTTTTCAGTGCAAGTCTATTTTACTCTGTGGCACACCATAAGTAGCAGATATCCCACTTTAGGTTTTGGAGAAAAGAGCACAGATACCCAAGAGCTTGCTTTTGTGCAGCCAGATCCAGGCCAGAGGTATGGATATGGCTACAGGTGGCCAATCAGGGTACTGAGATTGGAATCAACAAAGGTTTATACACAAGACTAAAGAGCCTCGCAGTTAAAATTGCAAAAGTGATGCAGAAGGTTATGATCAAAGTCAAATACAAAAGTAGCCTAGAGAAAGTGAATAAAAAACTATTTTCACCCTACCTCACAATATTAAAAAATGACAAGGTATTCAACAGCCCATCAGAAGTCAGATGTGCAAAAGGTGGCTCTCCATGCAGCTACATTCTGTGTCACAAGTTGAAAGTAGAAAGAGCTCACTAGGAGAATATAAAACTAGGTCCATCAGGACCTAACAACCAAAACAATCCCAGTGCAACCTCTGACCCACTAAATCCCCAAATCTTCAGTTGTAGGAAGCTGAGGAGCATACGGCAGGTGCGTGGTGTCTAGAGGGATAATTCACGCATCTCCTGGTGCCCTCACAGTTAGTTGACCTATGTAGATACTTCACTACGTAGATATTTGATATGATTGTTTTTATCTTTGTGTCATGTTTATCTGCTTTTAATTCTAATATATCTTGTAGTTTCCATAAACAATCTAATTTACTTAGAGGACCAGAAACTCTTGCATGGCAATATCCAACATAATCCAAAAATGGCTTCGTTATTTTTTCTGATTTGTGTTAAAATCACAAATTGAGTTTTTGAAAGGAAAACGGATGCTCAGATATGGAACAGGCACATGGAGTACTCAATTTAGCTGTTTCGTTTGGGGGAAATTTTATTAAGTGATTTCAATTTTTAAAAAATATCATTGAGTATATCCTTCACAACTACAGTATTCTCATAACGTCTCTTGAATTTTTTTCTATTTCCCTTGGGACATAAGAGCATTATATATAATTAACTCACACCTGATATGACGAAGTGGGGAGATGTTATGTGTTTCTCTTTCCTTATTCTCTGCCTATTATTGGTTTGACCACTTGTGTGCTGCTGTGCTCTTAGTATCAGCATTAGCACCATCCTGACCTGGAGGTATTAATAGAAGGGGACTACTAAGCTGCAGTTGCTTTAAGACTACACAGAGAAGGGGAGGGTGGGAGGGGAGGGAATAAAAAACCAAACAACTTAAATAATCTATGAAAACCCCACCAGAAACTCCTAGGACAGCATCACCACTATCTCGCTAGCACCTATCACCTGTTTAACACAGACAGTTTGCCCAGTACCAATTACTCAAACTACCTTCCACTTCTACAGTGGAGCTTCTCAGTTGTGATGGGTGCCAGACTGAGAACCCCAAAATTAAGTTCACAAAATCCCTCAGAAAGAAGTGGCAAATCTGTATGGGCACTGCTAAGCTGCAACAAGCAATTCCAATAGTGACTGTATATTTACCATGTAATTGCTGTCTTTCTAAATCCCAAAGGAGCAGCATGGGAAGATTTATGTAAAGTATTAATGCAGTTTTTAAAATGATCTGAATGCATATTGAGTTATGAGCCCCTAAAAAAAATCCTACTTACACTTCAAATACATGTATTTGAGTGAACCAGCTTATAATGCAGTACACCCAATCATTATGGACTGCTGACTATAAAAAACAAGTGATCTGTTAAATTATTTTTATTATGACAATTATAATAATTTCTTTCATGGGGCATGCTACCAGTTGTGGCGGCTTTGATCTGAATAAGAAATAGCGTCAGCTGATCTACTGATGCAGCAACATTAATGTGCAATTCCCCGCACATTTACTCTGGGTTTGAGGTATTGTATAAGGACCTTTGAAGCTGAAGCCCTGAAGAAGTTTCAAGTTCTCTATCGGCCTATGCGATTTATTGATGATTATCAGTTATTCACTGTGATAAATACAAACAACATTAACAAGTTTTTCTACTTGTTAATGCCAAACCACACACACGGCTTCTGCAGTTTCTGTATTTATAAGCTACTTTCTTTCAAGATTTGATGAAATAGCCTGAGTTCTCAGGTAAAACATTTGGAAATTTGGAAACCCCCTCAACCTTTTGCCCCTTTTCTGGATTTATAATGATAGTGAAGAGATTTCTAACCACTCTCAGGAAACAGTCATGGCACCTCTTCTCCCTTCCCCACTTGCTGGAGAGAAAAATGCATGGAATGTATTTAAATAATGCAGTTGAACTTTTTATGAGCAAAACCCCCTTCATCATCTTGAATTACTTATTTGTAATGAGTTACTTGTTCAGCACTGGCCAAAATAAAGTTTATCCACTAACAAAGGGCTAACCGAGTCAGAACTCTTAGAATTCTGTCTCAGTGCTGTTAATCTCTTATTGTTAATTCAGAATGTTAAGAGAAAGGAAGCTGATTTTGATTCATTTAGCAGAACCCCAAAGACTAGATTGTTCTGTTATGAACAAATGCTTCAAAGATTTTCTGCCAGTGCTGTTTCCTCTCCAGCTGGGAATAAATTCCCCCCCCCCCCCCCCCCCCCCCCCATTAATACAAGTCAATCATTATCTGCCTCAAATTCATCTTTGAAGTTTCCAGTGATCTCATTGTTCCTTTTATGAACACAGATTTTAGTATATAAGAATTCCTTTTTTATTATAAGATATTTTAATTCATATTTGTTGATTAAGTTCAGAAAACCTGAACTTCAAGTTTCATATGATACGTTCTGAAAGTACCAGGAATGATTGATGATACCTATACATACATAATGGTCAAAGGAGGTTGTCCTTGTACTTTCAAGAAAATAACCATGTTCTGCATTTGCAAAACACATATCGCTCTGGGCACTTTGGTAACGTACGCTGTGCTGTGAAGTGATCCGTGATATTTTCAGAGTCCTGTGAAAGGTGGCAGCTGCAAGGGAAGTTCTCCAACTCCAGTAACACAGTGAAGAACAGCACAACTATTCCACACAAAAGCCACAACTTAAGAGCAGCAAAGTAACTCATTTTCATAAAGTGAAGCACTGCAGCCCAACCAGTCATCTTGTCTGTGGAATTCAATTCTCACCCAAAAAAATGGAAGAGTGCCAGTATTTTGGAAGGTTTATACTACACTAAAGGCAGTAAGAGATACTTTTTGCTATAAACAACCAGTCTGATTAACAGCATAATGGGGCAGAGTGCTCCTCACTGTGCCTAACCTCTTCACCCTGAATCTTTACATACTCTCTCCAAATTCTTCTCTGGGAAGAGCAAGTTTACTGTATTTCAGTCTGATATTAGCCTCCAAGCATAAATAATACATGTAGATGAGCTAAAACGTCTCATTGATTAAAATTCTACACTGTGAGCTTGTAACATTTCAAAGTGCAAATTGATTCTGTCTGGCCTGCATACAGAAGTCAGCCATCTAAATATATATATCTCTATATATATCTATCTGTGTGTGTGTATATCTATATATATGTGTATATATATATATATATATAT
Source organism: Nesoenas mayeri (assembly GCF_963082525.1). Taxonomy (NCBI): domain Eukaryota; kingdom Metazoa; phylum Chordata; class Aves; order Columbiformes; family Columbidae; genus Nesoenas; species Nesoenas mayeri. The sequence goes on from NC_137541.1 coordinate 22,295,834, forward strand.
ACACACTTGCTTGATTTTAAGTTTGGTATCACAGCTCAACCACAGATCAGAACCAGAAGAGATTTTTCTCTACAGTGAATTTGTAAGTAATGATATATCTGGTCAACTGATTATCTAATGAGACGAGAGTATTGCAGGATGTGGCTGCCTTCACACAACTGTCAGGAACTCAGCTGAGTCTTGGGTTAAAAGCTAACCCTTAGGTCACTACCATGGTTTGCAGCTCTTTATCTATAGCTATAGTCCTCAGAGAGCCCAGAAAATTGAGTAAAATGGAAGGCCACGGATACCAAACACGCATAGTAATAAATTTTTACATGTTCAAAAGCAATTCTTAAACATCAAATACATCTAGGTAGTTTCCTTGAAAAGAAAACACAAAAAATGAGCCCTAATAAGAGCTTGGATTAACTGTCTGACCTCACATATTTGTGGTTGGTTCTGCAAAGAGACTGTACACAAAAAGCAAAGGTGGTCAGGGAATCATGACTCTGTTTCTGTGTCACATGCCCAAAATGTTTGTTTTTAGGACTCTGAAGTCTAATGTTCAAAGACTGAAATGTTCCTCTTGAAAGCAGTGGTCAGACTTGCATACTTAACCAGTGACAAGGGATGTCAGGAGCCATACATTGGTCCAGTCATGGGAACTTGTTTCTTAAAACCACCTCAGAAGAAGACATCACGTCAAAGCGACTTCTGCTATTTGAGAGCAACATATTCATAAAAGCTCTTCTTGTAGGAGTCTACTTTTAGGCTGCGTTTCAGAAAACTAGATAATTTTCTAGATTCAGAAGGCCTCCAACATACTCAATATTTAGCATAACCCAAATGCTGTAGGGTAGCCAAAAGCTACTGTCCTGCTTTGACCAGAAGCATATTCAAATATACTGCTAAGTAAAGAAGCAGCTTTTCTCAGAAAGGCATACCAATTCAAACAGGATAATGGAAGTAACAGTGTTAATGGCCATCAGCAAGAGAAATGGGAGGAAAAATCGCTCTTTCTGCCAAGAGCTGAAAAAAAAGAATGCAGAAACATTCATCCCTCTCCTGAGTATTTTTCATTGTTTACTAGTTCTGGGACAAAGCCTTTTCTTCCTTACCCTATTATAAGTTAAGATCAGCTGGTATTATTTTAAACTGGCGAACATGAGGGAAAGATTGGTACAGTCTCCATGCTTACCTCCTAGAAAACAAACAAACAAACACACACAAAACCAACACAATCACACAGCAGTGGTGAAGAACCATAGGATGCAATTCTTCTAAGAATGAAGGTTATTAAAACAAAATTATTCCTGGGGTATTATTTTCTGTATCTCAATCTATTTCAAAAATGCATACTTCTTTATTTTTTACTTCATGCTGCCAACTAACAGTTTTAAAGAAAACTAAGGTACCTGCAGAGACACTTTCTCAAATGAGAATTTTAAACAGCACTTATTTGACTTGTTACAAAATTTGGTTTTTAGTTATTATTACAAGCTTATATAGTGGAGGGAGGAGAAGCCACTCAAACCAGAATGAACCTATTGTACTACATTTATTTAGAAAAAAATTAACATACCTAATACCTGCAGCTCAAATACACACACACAGAGAACAGCCATCAACAGACAGGAAAAAAGGAAAGAGAAATGTCTGCTGGAAATTTCAGATTATATACGACACATTCTGGCACGTGCATCATACCGATACTCACAACAGTTTCGTGTTTGTCCATTTAGCTGTATGTGATGCGCGACAGTGCAGAAAGCAAGAGTCATTTCAGAGAGGAAAATTGCATGGAAATAAAGTCATTTTCAATTGCCCGGCATTTTCTGAGGCTGAAGGCTGTGCACTCTGACAGAGAGCTATGGGGAAGGTGGGACTGATCTGTAGCAGTGCACGAGTGCTGCATTTGACCCAGATTATTAAGATAATGATATAGTAGCTGTATTGACATTTTCAATGAATGAATAAACCTAGATTTTCCACACTAGTAAAAAATACTAAGAGGCTACCACAGAACCAAAACAACACAAGGGCGATTTCACAGTAAACAGACAAATCATAAAGCTACAAACGGGTTTTGGCAGACAATTGTCATCTCCATAATTGCCAGCATTGCCAGCCATCAAGACACAAATCAAAGATATCTGAAATGGGTTAATTTGCAGGAGATGAGGGGATGCCTCTGCCAGAGCTCTTTACAATGGGCAAGTCACTACAGAACAGGCCACGGAGGAGTGACTTCAATCAATCATGCTTTACAGGAAATGGTGAATCTGGATAAACAGGTATTCCTTTGATATTTATTTGTAATTTCTTCTATTATATGTTGCAGGTTTGCTTCTAAGATTAAACAATACTTTGTTTCATGAAAGCTATATGCTTACACCCTTTCAAAATGCCAAATGGGATCTAGCCTGAAAAAAGATCATGGATCATTCCCACACACCAGACCCTGAAAAGCCAAAAACCTTAATGACTGACAGCAGTGCATTCAGAACACCAGTGAAACTAGTTCTTTAACAGCTACACATTTCTCTAGTTTTCTAAAAGCTTCAAAACCTGCCTGACTTGAACTTATGTTATGGACCTGACAGAAAAGCCTTCCACTTCTTTCACTTCTGTGAAAAAGCAGAAAAATCCCTTCAACAATACAAGTATTTAAAACCCTGCTTTACATTGAAGAAAGGTTAACATCACCAGAAAGCCTGATTTTGAACTTGAAACAGGGAACACAGCATACTGTAATAAAAGGAAAGAAAAAAAAATGTCAGATAGGTTCTTTCAAAATAAAAGAAGGTACTGCAAGTGCTCTTTTGAGAGGTGAGCTAAAACATGCTCTTGCCCTTCCCTAAGGTTGGGAGGGAAGCCCGTGACAGTGTGGGCAGACATGTGCACCCATGAAACCCCATGAGTTTGCCTCCCCTTGCAAGAGGCAATTGCATCTGCTATATTATGTAATTTCTGGTAAGCGGGACGCTCTCTGTTGATGTGAGCGCATAACCTATATAATTCAGTGAAGTTCTTGGCAAAATACCACAAAGACCAGTCTCCTAACCCTAATGCAGTTTGGGCATATGAGCCCAAGCAATTCATGTCTGGTGGGAGATGCCACCCCAAGCTGTCAACCCTGCCCTTCCATGGAAGGCTGACATCTCTGGAAAAGGACGACCAGCATATTTCAGCCAAAGTTATTGTAGCAGGCTGTGAACAGCAAGGAAGGGGAAGTCAACTTTCATTTCCTTCAATCGTGCCTGCTAAAGAAACATAGCTGACAGCTGGAGCAGTAATTTCTTAAATCAATTCAGCATGAAATTCCAGAGCATTTCTCTTGGTGCCCTCAGAAACTAGATGGCTTTCATCACCAGCTGGCTGTGTTACTGTAAGGAGATGGGCAAGGTGGCATGCTTGGTGTTCCCCTCTTGTTATCTCTTTATACAGCAGTGTCTGCAGGAGACAAAGTATTCATTAGCTCCTGCCACGTTTAGTCAACAAATGCTTCCTGCAGTTCACAAAGGTCTGGCTAGCTCTTTAATCTTTGCTAGAAAAGAAGGAAGATTAACAAAACACTCTGTAAATATGCACAGTTCAAGCCTCTTTATCATTGCCAGGCAAAGACTAGAAGTCCAGTCTAACTGTTAAGCAGCACAATGTTCACACCACTGCAGAATTTGCATCTTTTCCATAAAATACCTGGAAAGGTTTCCAGGGGTTCAGATGGACTTGCTGTACAGCGTTAGAATAACATGTAAGCCTACCAGAGTTTGAGGCATTGTCACCTTGAAATACTTTTCAGCACAAGAACTACCGCACATGAAACAAACTATCAAATGCCCAAAGTGATACACTTGCATCTTTCCCTCTCCCACAGAGAGACTTGTATTTTCCCTGAAGCAATTTTTCCAAGTTTTGTTGACTTTAATTAACAGACCAAATGAAGTAAAATATTTTTTAAAATCCATTTTACTGCAAGACACGGGCATTTATAATAGCCAGCATCCTGTAAAAGCTGTTGCTGTGAGATACAGAATTACTGAGCTGAAGAATAATATTTGCCATAGCCTCGGCTTTAATATTTTAGGGTGAGGGATCATCTGTGCTGACAGTGGCTACACTTCGCATGACTAGGAAATAGGAATAGCTTCTCTGACATCCACTCATTTTTACAGGTTATAACACAAATGGTTTTATGAGCACCGGGATGAATGAAATTTGTTTTCTAAACCGATTTGTCCTCTTATGCTTGACTGGTTCTTTTAACAGAGTTGAATGAAAGTAAAGAATATCCCCCAAAGAAATATCAGGGAACCTACATTGAAAAACAGACAGGAGAGGCAGAAAGAGATTAGTGTGGTCTTTCTACAGGATAAGCTTCACTGAGTTTGCATCTTGGTGGATACCCAAGAAGGAATGCTTGGGGCACAGCTCTTGAGAAAGCCAACCCCGCTGATCCGCGCCACCAAGCAGGGTGGCCTGCCCGCACAGAACCTTCTCCTTTCCTTGGCGTGGACTGCACAGCCCCAGCTCCTCCCTGCAGCTGACCCTTGGGAATAAACTGATTTGACTCACTAACCTAGCAAAAAACTCATTTCCTTTGGTTTGGTGAGTTTTTGGCCATGTGAGACAGCATAGCTGGCTCGCTGTGCAGATGAGCAATCTCCAGAGGCAATACAGGGAAGAAAAGGGGCAGAGCTGCCTCTTTGGGCAGTAGGAGCCAGGAGAAGGTGGCTGAGGTGATGCCAGAACACTGAGAACACTCAGCTTTCCCAAAGCAAACCTATAATGCCAATTTTAACCCCAGCACCCGAATCAGGAAAACCACAGCAGTTCAGCTGAGGTTGACCATTCTATTTTTGTTTCTCTCCCACCTCATCTTCCTGGTGCAGCCAAACGGGCTGGAGGACAGTCCACTCCATGCAACACCAAATGGCTTCTCCAGTCCTCCCTCCCGCTCTCAGCACTGACAAACAGGCAGGCAGCCCCAGGGACAGGGGCTCTCCAGACATCCTTCAGCAACGTTTTCTTTACAGACAGGCCAGGCCAACAAACCCCTGGCAAACATGAAGCCAGTTTTCTATGGGATTCTGCTGAATAATCTGCCTGGGGACAACAGGCTGCGAGAGCCTTGCTCTGGGAATGGCTGGCAAGGGGTGGCTCTACCAAGTGCAAATCTGGTGAACAGCTGTAGGATCCAGTTCACTCACAGCTTTGGGTTTTATTTCCAGCTTAAGCTGGATCGAAACCAAGTCATTTGTCAGCAAACTATAAACCACTGTCTCGCCACCTCTGTGGGCATGTGTTTTCACCAACAGCCACGCTGTTCCCGTGCCTTCCTCCATGATGCTCCTCTTTCCTACTCTCCCCCCAGCTTGGCAGGAATTAATGTGGGAGCACTGGCTCAAACATGACACCACGGGGCAAGGGCTGTAAGCTTCACTTCCATCTGGCAGGCACTCCACGTGATTTTGGGTAAAGCTGTTCTGCTGAAATTCCTCTCCTGAACTAGGATCATATCAACCCACCCCACTGAGGAGGGGCCATAAGACTAAACTTAGTAGCTGGCTTTTAAACTGGTCCCCAAACTTCCTCAAAGGGTTTTTTTTAAACACAAAAAAGGCCTAAGGCATCATCTTGCCTGTTACTCTAGTGCATTGCTTCCTTTTGTGATTTACAATTTGACGCAAAAGTAATTCCTTCCATTTTTTTTTTCCTTTAAATTGTTACAGGGATAGAAGCCTCCTGTCACCCAGACTTTAAATTGATCCATAGTTCCTCTAATTTGAAACAGGTATGAAGTTTTAAAAGTAATTTAAAAGAACAGCAGATATTGACACATTAAAACTTAATAGCTCTCTGCGAGACATTGCATTTCATAATCAAAACCTCCTTAGAATTTTCATTAAAAAATGAAATCGCTGATCCAACAAACCATAACAGCCGCAAATTGGGTCTGGAAATAAATACTTATGCATTAAAAAGCTACTTATTAATATTCTGATGAGGCTGAGGTATGTATTTGAATGAAGAAAAGGCATTTTACAATTAAAAAAAAAAACCACAACAAAAAGAACTATTGACTTTCATGGGAGAGCTCTCAAGTGGCTTAGAAAGTTCTATGAAAGGTGGTTATTATTGGCAAAGGTGACTTATCAAAAATTAGAGAACCTGTTTCTTTTTGGCACTGAGGGAGAAAAAAGGAAAAAAAAACTACAGAAGAGGTATCACCACACCCTGTAGGGAAAAGAAAAACACAAAACAAAAAAGCAACGCTACAGTTTTATTTTATTCTCTTGAAACTGAGACCCTGGCTGCAGCATACCCATTAATAGGATGCCTGGAGACAAAAAAGCAAGAAACATTTTCTCTCAGTGTTGCCAGGACTAACCTTTTCAAACACTAATTATGAGAAGTGAGGCTTGGCTACCCAGTAGGGTTTTCTCTAAAGATCCCTCTGGTCCCCCTTTGCTGGAGAACTACACTGCATCCTCCTGCCCCGGTGAGACTCCAGTAAAACATTGTGCCAAGTGGAATCTGCAGCAATTCGTTTCATTTCCTTTCCTTCCTCTACAAGAAGCCCAGGGCCATTAAGCACCTCACTCTTCCAACTTGAATTAGCAGGTTCTGGATCAGAAGCAGTGGCTGGAGACAGCACCCCAGCAAAGAGGAGGTGACCTCAGCCTTCTCCACGGCCTGCCCCAGGAAAGCACAGTGTCATGGGACACTGGGCAGCCATGTAAGAGGGCTGTGGGAGCAGGACAGTAGAGGGTGACCACGAGATAATAAACAGGGTCTTCGCGGTCTTGCAAACGCAAGAGTCCAAGCCACATAATGCAAGGAAGCAGGGATGCTGAGACGCCATGTGTGAGCATGTGGTGGATGGAGACTCCCAAGCAGCTGGGAGCTTGGGACTTCTGGGGCACGACAGAGACTTCTACTCTGCCATCAAGTCTGAACGGACAGGATTAGTACTGTGCCACAATAGCCCAGGATGGGGAACAAACTCCATGAAGTGAGGTTTCAATGCTCAGAAGGCCTGAACTGAGCACAAGCACCATGAGGAGGGGTTGGGTGATAGCTGCTGCAGATTCCCTTCTGCAGGGGCCAAAGGCACCCATCTACTGATTAAAGATGCTGTCACAGGTGTTTTACTTGTGGGGTGCCAGAGCTGGGATGATGTAGAAAAGCAACTGAAGCTCACTTGTCCCTCCAACTCTCACCCTTTGTTGCTCAACCATGTAGGCACCAATGACATTGCCACAGAAGATCTGGAATACAGGAATCTCTACAGAGCTCTATATGCAAAGGTGGGAGTTCAGATTATTCTCTCTTTGATCCTAAAGGCAAAAGGGAAAAGCGGAGTGGACAATTCCTACAAATAAATGTCTGGCTGCATGACTCGTATCCCAGGCAGCACCTTGGCTATTATGACCATGGCAATAAAGGCTACTAGAAAGAGCCACCTGACAAAATGAAGCCATGAAGAATTGTTACACTTTTCATGAAAGGGCCACTTAAATGTGTAGAGCTCATTAATGGGATGGATGATAGGCTGGGTGAATGCTTGTGGGCTGGCACTAGAAAATAATCCAATAAAGACGGCATAGTGATGGGAGGTCATTGCACACCACACAGTGAAGAAGTAGATGAGGTCTTCTGTAAACAACTCAAGGAATTCTCCAGACCACAGACCCTAGTTCTCATGGGAGACTTGAGCCTCTCTGAAGGAGGAGGGAAAGGCAGCAGAAAGCATATTTCTAGAGGGTGGCAGGGACAACTTCTTAACACAGATGCTACATGGGCCACAAGGGATGACACTCTCCTAGTAGCAGCAGTTCTTAAGGATGTTGTATTGTCTTAGTGAGATTAATTACTATTCAGTAATATATAAATATATACATATATATACACACAGTTATAACCACAACACTACAGTCCACATACACATTACATGCTTCTTGCCTTCAAATATGTACTGTGTGAGTTCTAGAAATGTGGTTTAAATCGTATGCACTGGGCACACAGAGGAAAAACTTCTTCAACTGTAAAATCCAAACACTCTTCTTGTAAAAAACTGCCATCTTATCTTCCACAAATCAGACCATGTCAGCAGTAAAAAAACCCTCTGTTCAATCTTCAGTCACGTAACTTCAGCTTGGAACACAATTAGCAGAACTTTCCCCTCCTCAGGCCCTCAAAAACAGTCATTAGTGCAAGCATTGCTTCAAAATGAGAGGTCACAAACAGCAAACAAACTACATCTTCTTCAACATATCGAGCCTTTATTGCTAGAAAACACAGCTGCCAAGCATTACCTGAAGTAATTTTGCTGTGGAGCTCAAGTAGTTTAAATTAGCCAAGTCCTCAACCAGACTTTCACACCCTCTAATCATGACACTGAGTATCAGAGGGTTCTCAGGGTTGGCAATCTACATAATTCCCCACTCACAGTCAAGAAACTCAGACCTCATTTGAAGTAGCTCTTATTATTATTGGCATTTCTTTAAAAGAGCACCTTTCTGGCAACAGGCATAAGAAAACCCTAGCTAATGTTTTCATATGTTAAGCCAAACAACACACATTCACTGGACAACAACTGCCTCTATTTTGAGGTATCTTCACAAACTAGAGTGGCTTGCCCCTGCAGAACAAGGCATGAAACAGATCCAAAACACACAACCATGTGCTGCCTCAGCAGTTACCTGGTGGTAACTAATGCAGCCCCTGCAACGGGAACCTCGTAAACCAGCTGCTCAGGCAACGCACTCAGAGCAGCTGTGCTATTCTGCTGGAAACCACCCACTGCACTGTCTGCAGGCACTGTTACCTCCTGCTTTTAAGCAGTTTCTAAGAAAAGCAAGCATGTTGTTGGGAGATTTAATTTCATTATAGTGGTATCAAAGTTTGCACTGAAAACTTTGATGGTGTTACAACACAAAAGGAGATTGCACGATCAGACAGACAATGCTGGGACAGACAAGGCCAATTCCCACTCTGCTTCTTCAATCCAAATCTCAAATATTGGAATTCTATGGTGAATATTATTTATACAGACTAAACTGTATCACCATCATTACTTAAAACTCCAGCCAAAAGCAAGCCACAGGACAACAGTAGTTCTCATTTCAAGTAGGTTTTTGTAGAGGCCAAACCTATGCTGCTGGCAACTTCAAAGGCTATACATTACTTTGGCAGAAAATTAAGGTCCAGAGAAAATACCAAAATTCAGCTTTCTAAATTTCCTCTCCAAAATTAAGGGATTTATTACCCTGGTTGTAATGAAGGAGATGACACAGATTTGAGAATGCAAGCATTTGGTCAGAAGAATGTGCCAAAACTGAATTCATTATGGATTTACCTAGGAGAGAAATAAAAGATGTAAGGAGCTAGTTTTCCCATTCAGCTAACTGGGAGAAGAACGTATTCCAATGTGGATCCATTTTTCTCCTGTTGAGACACTGTCAGTCAAAGTCCTTCTTGGTAAACACCACAACAAATCAAGGAAAGAACAAGCCTGTAGTTTCATTTGATCAATGGGGTTTTTGTTGCTGAGTCTGAAGGCAGGCTCCAAAGAAAACAAAGACTTAAACAAAGTTTTATCCAAAATAGACAGACACCTTTGAAAGCAAGAGAGGCAAATTACAACTAGGGCTCACAGGGAAACTCATCTCCTTCACCACAAAAGGAAAATGCCGCTTCGTGCAACGGAAGCAGATTTTATCAGTCCGCTTTGGAGGAGAGCACAGTTATCTCTTACACAACGGCACTGAGAGGACCAGCGGCAGAGCTCTAGGGCGTTACTCCATGGATGGGATCTTCTGAAGACAGTGCTGACTGGAGGCGTTTCCAGTCCTTTCCCTTCTCCTGCAGTGATTAGTTCCTACACCCTGCACACCCTCTGCTAGAGGTGACCAGTCCTTCCATGGAAGTGCTTGTTGCAGCATTTCACAGACCCAGTTTAGAGCACGGGCGCACAGACAGCTCAACATGCGTGGATGAGGCTGAAGATTCAACACAAAGTCGTGGTAACACTCTGTGTTTACACCACTGCTAAGGTGTCCTCAGCCCACCATAAGCTGTGCTGCCACACTGTGCTGTGTGGAAGCAACCTAACTCAAAGAAAGGCTGCCCAAAAATGGGGGAAAAAGTAGTCAGGATCAATTATATGAGAAACTATTAAAAGCATACAAAGGAAGGGTGTGTACCTCTATGGTTTTGTCTCACACACAGATACATACAGACACAGGCCAAGCATTCTGTACCACAAAAACACAGTTTGAGATGGTGGTGAATTTCAGTGGAGACAGAGAAACCACAGAAGCTGGAAACTCTCCCTCTGGTTTTACTGATGAAGGATACAGAATAAAGTCCAATTCCTCCTTCTGCAGAATCACCATATAAGTGTCCTTCCAGGTCCCTATGCTTCATGAAGCATCTCCTGCTCCAAGTCCATGCCTGCACCATGCTGGAGGAGGATGCTGGTCTAACTAGACCATGAGAAGACCAACAGATCCTTTTCCTCCATAACCCTGACTTAATTCTCTGTAGATAACTGTGTTTGTTGTACCTTGAGGTTCTCCAGGAAGCATCAGTTGAACATTGTGTGGATTAACTTATCATAGCACCGAGTTTTGTTGTCAGGCCCAACAACAACATGATTGCTGTGCTCCACCCACAAAGGTCTAAACTGAAGTGAGCTCAGTGATAACCTTCTCTAAAAGGATCTGTTCTCTTAACACTCATGCAGCAAATTGTGGCAACCAGCCATGACAATTTTTCTTGGATACCATGACCACATAACAGAACTAAGCATGCATGTGACAGCACAACTCTAGGTTTGATGCATACACTTCCTTGACTATGTTCTTACCCAGCTTCTTCAAGCACAGTCTAAGAGAAGCAATTTGCTATAAGGCAAGTCACAGATGCTACTCACAATGTGTTGCCTGACACCATCTCCCAGGTCCAGCTACTCCAGTTGAAGTGACTGCCCTCAGCCCAGTGCTTGTCCGAACCCCTGTGGACATTACCAACAGGCAAAGCTGCCAGCAGAGGCACTTGGATGACGCTCCCCCACCCCTTTCTGTCAAAACCAGCCAGGTGTGTGAAGTACTATTTAGGCTGTTTAGGCTATCCCCACTAATTCTGACCATGGGAACAGCTGACAAAAGTTGTGGTGGGAGGAGGAGCTGTGATCTGCCCAGCAGCTCTTGATGTCAACACCTGTGGCCCAGAGGATGAGAGAAGAGTAAGAAATGAAAGTAGATGTCCTGCATGACCAAAGGGGAACTTCTCTGATCATCAGCCAGGGAGTGCTGGCACCACATGTCGTGTTATATCTTCAAGCAGTAACCAAAGGGAATAACTGCAAAAGCAAGGAATTGAAGTGCAGGAAAGTTCTGAATTGCCTGTGCTTTCAGACAGAGCAACTGAGGCACACCTTCCCTAGGGCTGTATGAGGGGGCTGTGGAAAAACTTAATGTTAAGCCACCTTCCTCAGGTAGACCGCAAACAGATGGGTGGTTGTGGAACCTACCCTTTCTAATGGAAGGGCTGGTGGGGAAACCGCAGGGTGGGGAAAAGCAACGGGCAGAGAAAAAAACCCCACAAGTTATTAACTGGAAAAAGGAGTAGATCCTGAGTGGTCCTGTCCTAACCATCCCCAGAAAAATCTCACAAACCCACCAAAGCTGCTTCTAGGTCAATTCTCTTCTTTCTCCAAATACCTGTGCAATGCTCCTAACCCTCATAAGGGGAAAAACTGCTGGTGCCACAAAATATGAGCAGTGGAGGGGTAAGGAAGTAGTTAAAAACAAAACAAGCATAAGTAATGGGAGAGAAAGTGTTCACTGCTCCGAGGCTGGAGAAGGTCATAAGGGACACTGGCACATAACCAAAGAAATGATAAATGGATTTGGCATCTGCATTAACTTCTTCTCAGTAAAATCCCATGAAGACTTTTGCTGGCTCTTCTTACCATGTGCGCACAAATCCAAAACACACAAGCTGCATTGATTCAATCCACCACAGTGCTTTTAAGTGTCTGCTTTGGCTTGGGTCTGAGGCCTCATTTCTTCCCCCCTTTGTTTCTTTTTTTTTTTTCCTGCAAAGGTAAAAACCTTCTCTTTCTCACAAGCAAAACTCTTCCTGAAAAATAATTATGTTTACCCAGAAATACTTCCCAGCCCTTCCTCTTGGTGTCTTGGTGGGCAGAAAGCAGCAATTAAAGTGAGGGAGCCAAACTGAAAAAATTTTGGGGAGAGAGCACTGCAAATCCTTGAGCTGGCTTCTGACATCACATTATGACAGTCTATCTGCACAGCATGCTGAGTAAGTGCAGGGCTCCTCTGGTTCCCTACTCGGTGATTTCATTTTTTAAATGGATGTCTATAATTATAAATGTATAAATGGTTTGAAAAATAATCTCATCCTGGGCACATGGAAAACCTAAATCATCAACCTTGGCAAATGAGGGGTTCTGCTAAAAATAATTGTGGTATTTATGGTTTTGCAAAACACCAGTATTTTCAAATAAGTTGGAGACTAATGTATCTCAGAGGCATCTTCCTGAGCTTGCAGACAGATAGCAATAGTCTCCTGCTTCCTACAACCAGGAACAGGAGAATGAAATGAGTAAGTGCAGACAATTTAGCTGCTCCATGATGAGTTTACCAGTGGCACTAATGAAAAAGGCAAGAATCATGCCAAGCCCAGACCACTGTTCTTCGAAAGAGCCATAAGGAACTGCTGAGAAATGGAGAAGGACGTGGCTGGTGAGGCAGGAGGACCAGAAAAGGCTGAGGAGGGGACAAGAGCAACAGAGACTTTCCCTTCTGAAGGGGAAGGAGTGGAGGGATGGGGAACTTAAAGCTCTTAAACTGTTAGGAGAGTATAGTAACAGAGGAAACAATAGCTTTCCTCTCTGAGCACTTGGACTAAGAGTGAAGAACTAAACTTTTAGGTATCCACTAGCAAGACAAAATGCACAGTGAAAGGCAGCGTTCAGTCACCAAATGTGGGCACAGCACTCCCCTGAATGTTGCCTCCTGGGGGGGCCGAGGGTCTGCCCCCCGGCTCCCCATCTGGGTGACCACCACTGGTGTTGCTACTTGCTGTCTGTTTTCTTCTTCACTCTATAGTTCTGTCAAATTCAGAAGTTGCCAAAAACTGGGAACTTTCAAAACAGAACTCAGAAGCTTGAGAACAAAAAAGGGAAAGGTCCCGTCTCTGCAGCCCAACTGTTACACAAAATTATATTTTGGGCAATTAAAAAACAACAACAAAAATTTAATCCAGAAAGGTTAGGAAAAAATGAAACCTCACAGCTTGACAGTTAAACCGTGATGGTTTGACTATCAATGCAATAGAAAAAAACAGTTTTCTGAAATTATTTGTTCTATGCATCACACAAAGAGAAAGTACACGGGCCATTTTTGCTAAGTAATACTTGGTAGAAAAATATTAAAAAAAGACAAATACGTATTTTTCTTATTTGAAGAAAGGAACAGCTGGTACGTTTTAGGGAAGATAAACATCCAGATTCTACCCTTGCTGTTTGAGAGCTGATCTTTTTTTAATAGCCTTTTCGAGATGGGCTGGTTGGTGCCTTACTCGGCATCAGTTTGCAACAGAAGAGGAAGCTGCTGCTAAGAATCAGCTAATGAATTCTTAAGTTTCAAGAAGCAATGCAAGATTTCGTCTTCATTTTAGAGCTTATTTTCAGAAAAATGTTCAACAACGCAAATAATAAAAAAGCCCTGTTGATAAGCTGAGCTGTCACATCTTCTGGAGGAGAGTATAAAATGGGCATTTTAAAGCAGAACACTCTGTAGACACAGATTGTGTTTTCCACATCAACTGCAACTTTTCCTTTTGTAATTTGCACTTTAGTTTGAAAATGCCAGGAGCTGAGGGGTTACACAAGCTTCTGCTGTGAAATAGAAATTGGAAGGTGCTTCCATCTTTCTCAGTAAATTAAGATGAAGCCAAGAGATCAAATATATTCTAATTAATGTAAATTTTAAAAAGTCTTATTTTCAATGAGATTGTTGTACAGTGACTTTCTTCTGTGATCTGCTTTATATTCTTGATTAAATATCTCAGCTTGTTTTTTCTAATGATCAAAACCATACTCACAAAGGTCCCCCATGTTCATGCACTAATTTTCAAGATGCAGGTCTTTAGTGTTAATATCAAAGTTGTTAGCAGGAGCACTTTCTACACACCATATTACTGGCAGCGATTTGAAGGCGGCTCAATGAATCTTATGCATTCACCACATCCCCCTTGGAGGTTACACATGCCACTGTTTACAGGTACACTAAAACTTGCTGTGTACTTTCTTGTAATGTCCCTTGAAGTAGCTATTCATCCAGAGACCACCATGAGATAAAGTGTCTGGCCCTCACTCATTGAAGAAGCCCCAAGTCTTGCACCTCTGAACACTGAGAGCCGAGCAGAGGTCTCTGCCTGAGTCGTGTCCCTTGTTCTTTACATGGTCTTTCCTTTTCACAGAAGGCTGTCACGGTTTGGTTCACATCCATGCTTCATGGCTCCTGCTGGAAAGCATAGGGCCCAAATGAAGAGTGTAATGCAACTAGTAGTGTCAGCAGCTGCTTCCTACCATGTGCTTGCCAGCAGATATAGGCGAGGAAGCCAAGAATATGTGTCCATAGAGGCACATATGTTACCACTCTCTTCATTGTCCTCCCTGGTCAGCTAGGTCAGAAGTTGATGGCAGGAGTGCCAGCAGGGTTTCAATGGCATACAGCAGGATAGGGGGCTCAGGGCCAAGGGATCTGCAAGACGCAGCAGTTCCTGGCTCTCATGGGGTTTTGAAGTGCCTTGCCTACAGACAAGGCATGATGGCCTCCAGCAGCATGTTGTCTGTCCAAGGGACAGGATTTCTCAACTCCTGAGTTTACAGGCACAGCCTTTATGGGTTAGCCCCTCCTTTGAGAAAGCAAAGCCTGGCATAGCCCTCTGAAGAGACTGCCAACCTACAGCTGCTAATTTATGAATTACTAATTCATAAATGCAGAGCTTTGGGGAGGTCTCTTTGTTAGAAAAAGCAGCACAGACTTTCTCATTCTGACAAGCAGAAGTAGTACAGCAGGGGGTGGTGGGGTTATGAGATACACCCCCTCCCTGGTCCCCAGCACTCGTGTGCAGTTTTTAAATCTCTTCTCTACAATGATGATTCAGAGGCACCACTCAGCTGCCCGCTCTGTGAGCCTTAGGACTACTGCAGCACTTCATGAACTTGCATCCTCCCCCAACCTAGTCAACTTCATCAAATGAACATCAAAGCCTCCCCTGAAGTGTTTGGGAGGGAAAGTTAACATTTACTGTATATTAAATGTGACTTGGATACACCTCAGTTCACCTTTGCTTTCACGTACAAGTCAGAAGGTTAAATCATACTGGGACAGGACTGACCTACTCAGGTTTTACTCAAGTTATTGAGGTTGCTTAGTTATTCCTTTTAAGCCAGACTCTTAAAAGTCTGGCACACAAGGCTGCAGGGAAGCCTCAACGTTTCTGAAAATCTCATTAAGCATCCAGCTGTAACCCAAACCCACAGATTTAACATACAAATATTTGAACTTCCATTACTAGATGCACGTTCTGCTGAGATGTTGTAGTGAGAGCTCTGCCCTGTCTCCCATGAACATTCTCAGTTAGCTACCTTAGACATCCTGAGGTGCTGAGAAACTCCGTTACTGCAAGGGAGAGGACAACACACAATTTATGTTAAAGAGGGCTTCTTCCAGCATCTAGGACCTTGGATTAGATATGCAATCATTCTGAGTTCAAAAAACCTGGACAGTTCCTGAAGCTTAAACCCGTTTTTCAGTACATGTCTGCATACACAACTGAGGTACCTTCTGCACAGTCCCTCTGCCAAAACTGACTAAGCATCAAGGATGGAGGGAAAGATGGGAGAAATAAGGAGGCTGGATTTTTGCCTCATCTGCCAGATTTCTCTCTAAGACTGAAAACTTGACTTGTAAGGAATTAGTTTTCTTACAAGTACATTCTTAAGGCAGAGTACAGCAAATGCTCGCCCCTAGCCCTGCAGCAGCAGCTTCTGCTGGGGCAGATGTAGGGATCATAAAAACAAGGGAGGGAGAAAAAATAAATAAAAATCCTGATTCCTTACATTCTTGATTCCTTACATGGCAGCTTAAGAGAGCACATCAGGATACTGAACCACACATTTACATTTTTCATGCTAAAGGCAAATAAATCACATTAGACAGTGACTCCTTAAACACTTAGGACAGATTACAAGCAGAACTAGCTCATCGCTGGCACAGCCCCCCCAGCTCGTAACAGTTAGTTTATTTAAAACCTGCCTCCCAGATTTAAGCCTTCTGCACAGCAAGCTCTAGTATGCCAAGTTGCAACCCAAAGTGACTCCTACTACAAACCCCAGAAAATAGGGCTAAGGGTTCATTATGAACCTGGTGACAGACTCCTAATTATAGTGGTGCTATCAAGCATGATAAAGGCTGGTTGGTTTTATTTTAGTCTCATCCAAAGACTTGTTGGATGCTGGATTAGTTCATCTTTTCACTCCTGTTGAACTGCCATATGTTTCTTTTTCTCCTTTATGTTGCATTTGGCAGGAGTTATTTGTCAGCATTTAGAAAAAGAAAACGTGTCTGCAGAAACTTAATTTCTACTTCTTTCCATACGAAAGTTTCTTCTTGTACTTGATAAACCCTCAGAAACGGCTTTTTCATGTCTAAAAGCAAAACTGGATAAGACAAGGCTGCTACTAAAACATGAAATCTGGACAGTCTTACACTGTCCTGATCACAATACTGCAGCACAACACTTCAGTTCACTTCAAAGAAACAGTAAAACAGCTTCTTAAAAAGCTGCCTCCTTTTCCCTCACCTTCCACATCAGTTCTGCCTGATTTCATATCCACTGTAAATATCTGCACGTTAATCAGAGTAAAAGATCGCATTTTACTAACAGATTAGATTATTTATTCATCACTACCATCTACCAGCATTGTTGCAAAGATCCAACTTGCACAAAACAAGTCAGAGGAATAACAATAATATTGATGGAATAGCTTTGAAACAAAGTCTCTTGTTTGACAGCTATAAAACCACTGAATATCACGAGCTTAGCTAATGCACCATAGCAGAAAGAATTGCTTCTTCTAATCCCAGAAATCAGAGAGATGGGAACAACTATACAGCACCTGTGTGTGGACAAACAGGGAAACCAGTTAGTTCCAAACAGTCATTACTTGACTTCATGCGTTTTGAAGAAAAATTGAAGCAATGGGTTTTGCAGAGGTAGCCAGAAGACAGGCAGATTATTTCAGCTAATATACAAAAGGCACCCAGGAGAGAGGTAGCACCACTACCCTCCATGAAAGAGCAGAAATAGGCAAAGAATGAGCATTTTGCTGCCCTGTGTTATTTGAATCAGTTACACTCAGGCTACCTCTTCCCACTGCCCTTCCTCCCATGCCTCAGCTTCCTCTTCAATGAGAGCACTTCTGCCATGGCAAGCAAGGCATTCTTCCACAGGCATCTCCTGTCAATGACATACTCTCCCAACAAATGACATGGACCCATCTCCGGATGGAAAGAAACACAGTTTATTTTAGAGGAGAAAAAGAAGAGGCCTTGAAAGACCTCCAAACATGACCGAGATGCAATATAATGAGAACTAATAGAGCACTCCTGAAAAAAGGAAGGTCACCTGTCACAGCTGCTATTCAGCTCTGCTAAGTGGTTTTATTGATGGGTCATTAAAGGATTCCCATCCACCTTCAGCCTGAGAAGGGTTTTACAAAGCAGATAACAGGGGGGAAAAGGAGAAAACATCTTGCACCATTTCTTCTAAACTACATATGTTTGACTGCCTTTTGAGTTATATTCTGTTTTACTTTTTTTCCATAATTTCCTCTGTGTGGGCTTCTCATGCCCACCAGGGGAGCAGGAGAAATGCTGCTTGTTAAAAAATTGTGACTATAAAAATACAAAACTGCCTTAGGTTTAAAGTGTCAACCTGATATAATTATGCACCGGAAAGGTGCATAATGAAGGTATGAGTTTTAATTAAATTTTCAAATGTTATTTTTAAATTTAGGTGCAGTCTTCCTGCAGCCATACCTCATCTGCTATGGTAAGCTCATGTGTTTGGATGGCTGAACTACACTGTAACCCAGTTTGCCTGGAAATAAGTAATAGAATTGACTTCATGATTCTCTGAACCCTTTGGCGGAGGCTCTCAGCTGCCCTACTACTTGCAGCTGTAGATATATAGTAAAGACTAATGTTACATGTGTGCCAACCCAGAGATGTTGAGTCTGCAGATTTTAGGAGCTCTGCAAGCCCAGCCATGAGATGCTCCTGCAATTTCCCTAGAAGGAGGCTGGTAGGAAACTGAAAGGATAAGGCAATGTTGAGGCCTAGACTGTAGCTATTGTAACCAGTGGACTGGCAGTATTGCTAAAAGCAGAGACAGATTTTCTTGCTTGACTAAAGGGGCTTAGCTGTTTTTCCTTCTCTTCCCCCTCCAGCACTGGCAATGGCCAGGGACAGACAGGACCCAGGTCTCCGCAGGGAGGGATCTAAATCTCCCCAGCACCTGCAGTAACACACAGGCAGCAGTAGCACCCAACTTCAAGAGTATCTTTATAGAAACTAAGTAGAGAGCTGCATGTTACCCAGGAAAAACCTACAGTGAATAAGAACAAAAGGAATTAAATTTTGGTTGCTTGTAATATTCTGTTACAACAATCTGATTTCTACCACCATGCCCAGGAAAACAAGCCATTGACAAGCACTATTAACAAATTTTATTATTGACTTGTATTTTGTAGCTTAACACACAACGGTTACAAAGAATGCATTAAGCTAGTGAATATCATGAACAACATATAGGTGTATATGCATTATTATCTATAAGTACCTCTACCTATACTACAGATGCCTATGACACACAACTTAAAGCTCTCCAAAGTACACAAAAATTGCTGTCATGGTCACCATCACATTCTTTCATCACCACACAATCTTTCATCCACCTCTGTAGGGTCTGGGTTGAGCTGAGAGCCGCAGGGAAGCTGGACACCACATGTCCCCAAGTGCCCGTGCACAGAACCAGGCTCCCGGCGCTGGGTACGCACCAGTTTGTTTCCCTGCCGCAAGGATCAGACTCACACACCCTGTAAGCATCACCTCTTTGGGGAAATCTGCTGCTATGATTTAAAGACCTGCTAGCTGGTGTTAACCGAAATGTTTTGAGGACTTGCACTTCAGCCTATTTTGGTCAATATTCATAGAAAGAGCACAAGCATCTCTGACAGCAGCTCCCTGCTCTTGCCAAATCCTGCCTGTGAGCTGCTAAAAGAAAAGGTCACCTAAATTTAACAGAATTAACAAGATATTTTCTTAGTCTTCTTTCTTAGGAACAGCTGAGCTGCTCTGGCTAAGTGCTGGGTTTTTTCTTTTTAAACAACAATAACAGAATATTCAGCAAGAGGCAGACACCGAGTTAAAGAAATCTCAGTGCAAGCTGTTAAAATTTGGCAAACTTGTAAGCGGCTGAAAATAGAGTCTTATAATGGGAAGTGTCAAACAACCTTGATAATAGGCAGCATTACCAGTCTGCTCTGTAATTCTAAATTATGTTTTATTACAGTGTTAAATATGCCTGAGCTCCGTTTACTAGTTCCACCATTGCCAGCCCAAGAGCAGCTGCTGGCTGATGGCAAATTAACAAGTTGTAGTTTTCTTGGTGTAGACAAGAGGGTAGTTGTTTCTGGCTTTCAGCAGTCAGACCAGGTTCATCTCAGCATTTTTTATAGAGCTGAGCACGCTGGCATATGGCCATTAACACATTTCTCAGGTGGCTCCCTGCAGTAATGAGGTGGCTTGAACATATGAGAAGTAAGCTCAAGTTGTATCTTTCCAGAAGCCAGCATGGGTGCGGTCAGCAGGTGACTGTGAAAAAAGTACCACAAAATACACACATTCCAGAATTTTTGTTATTTTGGAAAATAAATTAAACTGAGGTTGACACTCAAGAGACCCAGGGTCTTTACTGTATCACAGGGTAAGGTTTATAAGGACAGATCCAGAAGGGGGTTCCAGGACCTTTCTTCTGCTACAGGGTAAAAAGTGGTACACCAGTGCATTTCTTTCAGAAGAACCAATATCCGTTACAGAGCCAAACCCTGAAGATCACCAATCTTTATCCTAGAAAAGATGAGCCATACGATTGCCCAGCCTAAAAGACTGGCACTTTGCAAGAACCGAGGGTTTTCAGCCAGTCTCCAAAAAGCCTTTCAGATAAATCATGCAAAGAGGCACATTTTCAGGCTGCCAGACTTGCATGGCATCAACCAACCTTTCACCACACTGGGACAGCCAGTCTGTAAGAAAGGCTGCCAGTTCTAGGATAGTCAAAAATACTTAAAAACTATTAAAGCTACAGCCCATATTGTTCCTATGGGGGGCGGGGAGGAAAGCATGAGGATGGACAAGACACCCTGCCCAGGCTGCATGCCCTGGGGAAGCCAGATTTTGGCCAGCACAACTCTGGAAGCAAACCGCCAGCTCGCGTGTGCCAGAGAGCAGCTGCCCAATGCCAGCAGTACAAAGGATAACGGTTCACATGAATTCATGGATCAGGAGAGCATGAAAGATAAGTAGATGCCTGTCAGTGCTGGGCACCCACTGGCATCTCTCCTGGCTGAGTCGCAGTTGGGAGCTGAGGCAGCTGCTGCTACAGCATCATACTAACTCAAATATAGCCATATCCTCTTTTCCTTCTAAACCCTCAGTTACCTTCTCAGCCACCTCCATATTTTACTCCTTCCTCCATAAACCAGCCCCTTGGTGCCAGTGGCCAAGGTGTGGTAATGCTCTGAGGCCATGACACATAAGCTCCTGGAGGAATCAGGGTTGGGACACATCATTCAACCTCCCATTTCAACATCTCCAAAGTAGGACTAGCACAGACTTAGGAGAATACATTTCTGAATGCTCAAAACATCCATATATAACAGTAAAGGATCCAGAGAAGGATTCTCTGTGTATAAAAGTAAGAATGCATTTGAGTCAACAGCATTGCTCAGCCTTTTGCTCTGGAGATCTCAGGAGGTGCATCATGAAGCACTGGGGTAGCAGGGGCAGAAATCACTACAAACACAGGCAGGCGCTGGCACAGGGCAGCAAGCGTGTGTTTCTGCGTGCTGCACACAGAGCTGGGGGGCAGTTTCTAACTACTGGTAGTGCCGGCTCCTTTTTTGCCTGGTACGTGCACCAGCTGAAATGCAAAGTGGGCACTGGACGTTTTTCAGAGAGTTTAAATAATCTTTTGATCTAGAGAACAGAGGGCAGCAGCTTCAGAGGCTGCATGCTCATCTTTTTCTCATGATCAAGTCCCTTTAAGGTATCTCAGAGAAGATGTGCTCAAAACACCTCAACTATCAGGCTGTCTGGCTAACCTGGACTCCTGAAGTCTTGCCTATGTTCAGGGAGAATATGAATTTTTTTCTTCATCATCTCTTACAACCTCTCAGCTTTGATCAACATTTCCCCCACCCCAGGAGGAGAGCTCCACTTCTCTCATCCTTTCTGCACATCTTCCAAAAAGTGGGATCCTCCACTAACCAATTCCCGCATCCACCTGTGCCAAAGGCCTGGCTGAACATCTCCCTGGCTTCAGAGACACTTCTTGCAGCATCCCCATTGCTCATGAACAAAGCGTACTCTGCAAAGCATCAGGCCATCCAGAACAGGTGAGATTTTAATTCTGAGCACACCAGGGCCATGCTGAGATGTTGCTGAACTCTCAAATGATCCAATACAGAAGAGTGAGATGAAAGGGAGAAACAAATTGCTTTCTTGTAGGAGGTAATGAGGACAAATAAATAGATAAAACTTGGGCTAAAGACCAAGTTTCTCTTTGACATAAAAAGGAAATGATAGACAATAACTTAATTTTGACAAGTTGTACCTCCATGATAATAGGACTGAGACTCTCTGGGCTAATTCTCCTCAGGGACAGAGATGTAGGAGGCTGGATTTCTCATTTGGATTCCAGGTAACTTCCATTTACAGTGGTTGATGGCTACCATTTATTTCTTCTCACCTCTACCCTCCAGAAAACAATCTTATTAGAAAAATAGCCCTATGAGGCAGGGCAACAAAAAAACCTGCAGTCCTTCTAAAGGCTCTAATAGGCATCACGTGCTTTGATGTAGATATACACTAAGTCTTTTTAGGCAGCAAACATGGCTTAAGAAATACCCACCTATGCCATCATAGGTTTCCACCTTATCTGTGCCCATCCTTGAACCCCACATTGTTAAGTGGCACCTGAGATAACATGGATTAAAAAAAATAAGTCAAAAGTTCTTTATATTTTAATGTAAAATGATAAATCAACTTATTTCAGCTGTCTGTGGCTGTGCAAGCACTCAGAGCAACAGAAGCAGGAGGCATCCTCCTTAGGATGACCAGGAGAAAGGCATTTAGGGGAAAGCTCAAGATACAGTTATATCTTGAGCCCACAAAGTGATGTAAAGTTTGGAACTTGACCAGAATCTGGTACACTTGTGTCCCCATTCTGCCTATCTTCCTATAGCACTGGTCTGTACATGGCAGAGCAGTTGTTTAAAAACATTTTGCAGTGGCTCAGTATGAAAGTATTCCTGGTAACCATGTCAGAGAAAGCTAAAAATAAATTATTAGTCACATAAGGACTGTCCAAAAGCCTGGACAATTCATTGCAGGAAGTTTCTCTGAGAAGAAAGGACAATGGTAACAACATCCAACAGCTCCTGAAGCTTCGACTACTGAGATAGTATTTCTTTCTCACATAATTTTTTCTCCTGTAATAAGATACATAATATATATAAAAATATATGTATATGTTGGTGTCTCAATATTGGTAAGTATTTTTCATTGCAAACTACTGTTTACCTGAAAGCAGCACCATCATCAGTTGATCAGCTCCTCACTCATGCAGGAAGGTATAAGAGGAAACAATTGCTTTGCATGCAAAGAGGAGAAACAGCTACTCCGTCCCAGTTCTCTCACTAAAGTAGTACACTGCAAATTGAGAGAGCTCTTGTTTATAAGATGTCCAACAGGGATTTCTTAAAAATATACATGTTATTATGGAGTGCTTTCTATTTGTGGCAAGATCTGGCGGTCAAAATGGGAGAGAGGGATATATTCCAGTCCTCTCACTGTTTTAGGGAAGGGCCTCGCTATAACACCATTAAGAAATTTGAGAGACTGAATAAGGGAGTGAAATAAAGATCTGCAAAAAGCCTTGACGGAGCGTATCAGGAAACCCAGGCAGTTTTGCTAGCTGGGAAGAGAAATGAGCAGTGGCAGCACATACAGCAGCTCCCTCGTCTCCTCCGTGCTGAGGAGAGCATGGCCACTTCCCAGCTCCCTCCATCCCTCTCCAACCCACAAAGTCCCTTCACAGCCTGCAATCGCCCTTCCCACTGCTCTGGCGAGGGCTCCTCTTTCTCTTTCATTCCTTTGTCCCGGGTTCCAAGTTGCCAAGCATGCAAACAAAACAGAAAACTGAATATGTCTGTAGCAGGGAGTGGGGGTCAGGGAAATCCTGTGTGCGCTAAATGACCACAAATGTTTCACATAAGAACCATTTTTCTGATACTGTTGGGAAAAATATTGACATGCTTTTATTCATATAGATAGATAGACAGATACCTTATTTCCTCAGCTTTCTACTCTGTTTCTCTCTCCTTTCCAGCATACACATCCTTAAATGAAATAAATAGCCACTAGCAGTGCAAGAACATTAAGACTCGAATAGGAAGCAGAACAGCAAAGTTAATATGCAAGAGCAAAATATCACAGAATCAACTGAAATAGCACTGCTATTCAGCTTTCTTAATAGCTAGCTGAAATCTATTTCAAGATAAAAGGCATCCACCAAGACTAAGTGACGCTAAGAGCAGTAGAAAAGAGCTTCAAAGAACTCGCTTCATAAATATACCTCAATATTGTAGGACATTACCCTCAAATTAAGTTAAATCAAACCACATCTGTGAGATTACATTATGCTTGAATTGCAGGTACCAATAGCAATAGTATCAAAATATGCCACCCTGACTGTGACTGGGTCACTGTTATATGCTCAGTCACCTTTCAGAAAAATGGAGAAGCAAATGTTCCCAAAAGCTGCCATTAGAACAGCAGGGGCTGCTGGGCACACTTGGCTCAGATGCCTTGACTTCAGTGGTGGCTTCCCAGCCACCAGTCTTCTACTAGTAAACCTGCAGCTTTCAAGAGTGTCAAGATAGAGATTCCATCACTACCTCACTCTACCACAGCAGTATTTTGCCTGAGCTTTGAAAGTCAGAAGGTATCATTTTGCTTGTGAGCAAGTTACAGAAGATGTTTGCACTGGTTTTGGCTGAGATAGAGTTAATTTTCTTCACAGTAGCTATTATGGGGCTGTGGTTTGGATTTGTACTGAAAACAGAGTTGATAACACAAAGGTGTTTTAGTTGATGCTGAGTCATACATAGATACATAGAGTCAAGATCTTTCCTGCTTCTCACCTCACCCCACCCCAGCAGCAAGTGGGTTGGGGGTGCACAAGAAGCTGAGATAGCTGACCCCAACTGACCAAAGGCATATTCCATACCATATGACGTCATGCTTAGTATATAAAGCTTGGAGAAGAAAAAAGAAGGGGGGCATATTTGGAGTATTTTAAGTCAACATTGGCCCCAAGCAACAGAACCTAAATATTAATACCAGATGAAGACCATACGGAATTAAGGTACAGAATCCTCAGTAAAACAGTCATTATAGCTTTATGAAAATCAGACCTATAATCCTACCTAGAAAATGTCCCCAGCCTGATAAGTTTGCCTAATAAATGTATGTGATGTCTTTCAGCAAACTAAGGGTTTATCAGCCCCTTATAACTAAAAAGTTCTATTTAAAAACAGGTGCCACACAAGTCAGCAAAGCAGATTAACTGGTTCATCATTCTCAGCCACTGGCATTCAATCCTGGGTATATCGGCTACATTAGTCTTTACGGGAATCAAGACCTGAAGCAAAAGTCTTCCAGGAATGTGGAAGTCCTATTTAAGAAAGTCAGTGATGGTATAAATCCACCATTCCACCAATTTTCACATGACCTGCACAAAAGGACAAGTCAAGTTCGAAAGGGTGATGATGTGGATCACACAGTACAATTGACTCAACAGAACAGCAGCGTTATTACTGTAACCAAATAAGATCACAAAAAAGCAGACCCAAAATTTAGGTCACAGTGTTAGAATGTAATTTGGAAGACAGTAATGTAAAAGAACATTAGGGTCACAGTGGTTTGCCCGCTAGCACAATCACTCCAGGGAAGTGGAGAGAGAGCAAATGTGATACTTCAACACACACATGGCATCAAAGTACTATGTTTAAAATGTGATATGCAATCACATCATTTAGCATTGGTCTTCCTAAAAGGTATCTGCTCCTGACATCTGACTACTTGCATCTAACATCATTAAATCTGTAAGAGCTCAGACAAAAGCAATAGGCTCTATTTAAGAACTAGACTTAAAGAGAGATACTATAGCTAATCCATTTAATTTATCTAATAGGAGGTAAAGAGAGGATGATAGAGGTGACGATCGTTGACTGTGTCAGCTTATAGGTGATAAGTCTTTTTTTCTAGAGCTGATTTGATCAGAGAATGCCAATCCACTGGATCGATGCTGTTCTTAGGAGCTTGGCAGATCTGATAAGATTGATATGTAGTTTACCAGGTTGCTGATGCTTTGAACTACTCTGGCAGCCATCAGCCAGGGAATCTCCATGTAAATCTTCTCTGCTTTGCCTAA
This sequence comes from Nesoenas mayeri, assembly GCF_963082525.1. Lineage (NCBI taxonomy): Eukaryota > Metazoa > Chordata > Aves > Columbiformes > Columbidae > Nesoenas > Nesoenas mayeri. The sequence goes on from NC_137541.1 coordinate 22,321,700, forward strand.
ATTAGAACAGAATTTCCAAGTTCAGTCTTTCATCTCCCAAACAAGAAACTAAATAACCAGCTTCTCTGCTCTCTCTTACCCACAAGGTAGCTGTTTGTTTTCACATAAAGAAACACCTTTTGGGCGGAAGGAAGGAAGGAAGGAAGGAAGGAGGGAAGGAAGGAAGGAAGAAAGGAAGGAAGGAAGGAAGGAAGGAAGGACGGACAGACTGATGGAGTGAACTGGTGTCCTGTGCAATCAGTTGATGAAGGTTCTCCCCAAGCCCAGGCACCATGCACACCTCGTAGATGAAAGCCTCGAGGAAAGACCACTGGCTACTCATCACATTAAAAAACAAGGCAAACCAACATCTTGACTCACCTGCATCTGAACTGAGGAAAGAATCCAAAGTGCTTTGTTTAACTCAAAATTAACCACTTCAGATCATTTGATTTTTCCTTTTTTTTTTTTTCCCCAGTGAGCCTCTCACCTTTGGGGCAGGGATGAACTGCTTCTGTAGGTCCCCTCAAAGCAATGAAGGCAGGAGCTAATTTCCATCAAAAGCTGATCCAAACCTCTTCCAGAGCCAACCCAAGTGCCTCCTCCCTTGGGTGAGCAGTTTGTGCTGCTCTGACCTTCCTTCCCTTGTAACGTTTACTCATATTCAAGACACACCAGGAAAAATGAAGATATGATTTTAGCTCAGGAATAACTGAGGAGCATTCAGAAACCATTCAACAGACCCAGTAGAAACCAAATAATATACTGCAACTAACTTCTCTAAAGTAGTGTCTTTAGCTTTTGAGCTTGGTCATTACTGGAATACGGCACAGAATTTTTAATTACACTGCTACTGTGAAGTGGTAACGAGCATTAGCTGATGACTCAGAATAATAATTACTAGGTGGTGCTATCATGAAGGTACAATTTTAGAAGCCAAGCAGGTGTTACTTTCCTGAATGATTCAAAAATTGCAAGCAGCCAATCCTCCAGCTAATTACACACGGAAGCTACATGCATCCAAAATACCTTTTTCAAATGTCCAAAATGGACAGAGAAGGAAGTTTTGCCTTAATGCTGCTAAGCTGATTGGTTGTCAGCGCTCAGAAATAATTCCTGATGTACAAGATCATGCTTTTTTATGAAGCATCAAGCATCTGTCTGTTCAAAAGGTTAGGTTGCCTTTTCTTGGTGAAAGAAACATATCAGGTTTGCTTCCACCTAAACCTCCCACGGCCCCCATTTCACAGTGTCAGTCATTTTGTATCAGTGGCAGCAGCAATTAATGCCTACTTGCAATTACCACATAAAGATTTCTACATTACAGGGGCTGTAATAAATAAAAATACATATAAATAAAAATACATTTAAAAGGGTGTGGGTTTTTTTAATAGGACTATGTATTTGAAAACATTAAGTAACCCTGGGAAATTGTGCAGAATATTTGTGTAGCATGAGTTTTGGTAATATGTTAGAAAATACCTCTCATAAAAGGCTTCTTTTTCCTTACAGACCATTCTCCAGGTCACCCCACTGCACCGCAAATTGAATCACAAGAAGGTTTCAACGTCTCGATTTCTAATGAAAAGCCAGCTGACTAGGGATATATCTATCACATTTGTACTACAGAGTATTTCAACAGGAGATTGTTTGTGACAGCAATTCATAAGTACTGAATCTCCCAACTCCCTGCTCCCCTGGGTGCTTCAGTAGTTCTTTTTCAATCACTCTATGATGGAGTTACATGGGCCTTCCTATAGGAATGACAGATAGCAGATAAGTGTGGGTTTTTTTCTAAAAAACCCCAACTTTTCCTTTTGCATATCTTATCTTTCATCCTCCCCCACATCACTACTATTTAAACACTTCAATTAAAATTTTGGGTGATAGCATGCTCTTAATGTCTTTCTTGATTAACTGGTGCACAAAACGAGGCTGAGTGGAAGATCCTCCCCCACGACACAGCTTTTTTTTCCCTCTCTTTTAAGGGATTTGCAGGGAGTTAGCAATAGAGGCAAGAAACAACAAAACCCTGGGTGTGTTGGGCCACCAGTCACGCCGTGGGCCGGTGGAGGAATCCTGCCTTCCACCGCAGGTGTGCCCACCATGACTAATGCCTTCACAGCCCTGCGGCCTGGGCTCCCGCTCACCAATGGTTATGTCATTTTTAAAGCATTTGGTGGGGATTTAGAAATCTAAACCTAATAGACAGGTGCTATGATTAGACTAGATGATCTTTCGAGGTCCCTTCCAATCCCTGACATTCTGTGATTCTGTGTGTGTACTTTGGAGGCCTACTATACAGAAAGAGAGTCGTGTAGTCCAAGGTAAAAAAAATAAAATTGAAGTTTATCCTTTTTAAATTTGAGCTGAGAAGTTTACCTGTTTACTACCTTGCCTAGAATACCAAAAAAAAAAAATTAATTACCCCACTGTTGTGTGTGGCAGAAGAGCAACATAGAAAAGATATTTACATCAGCAGACAGATGAGCTTCATCGCTTTGGAACTAGTCTCTTCTACAGAGATGCTGTACTAATTTAAGGCCCTTAATAAAGCAAATTACCTTATTTATTACCCCTGAAAGCAATCTCCACAATGAGATGTATGATTAAGTTATCACATGACAGGTGAGCTGCCCTCATGGATTACACAGGCCCAACCTGCCTGCCCCAAGCACAAAGCAAATTTCTCTTAGAGCTCCTCCAGCTCCCTCACGTGCGCCCTGGCTCAGGGCTCCTTGGTGGCCCCCTCAACTGACACATGTCACCAAACCTATGTCTAAGCACTTAGCTCAGGAACCCCCAGCACAGACCTGTGGAGCTATTTATTATTGCATCTAGTCTAAAGATAGCAACTTTTAATGAAATTATTCACATTTTATTCTCTTGGGCACCAGTGGAATGTACTGAAGTGCACTCAATGTGGGGTGTAATTCAGGAAATGTAATTACAGATTAACATTTAAATGTCTTTAGTTAACGTAACGAGGTTTGTCCCTTATTCCAGCATGATTTGTTTCTATTCCCTCGAGCCCCTTATCAGACAACGCCACCTCTATCAGGAGACTGGAAGCAGAAGAAGGTGACACTACTGAACGTGGGCACTCAGCCTGGAGCCCCTCGTAACACTCGTGATCATCTGCAGTCACCCCTTACCGTCCATTGCTGAACGAGCTCAAGAGACATTTGAAAGCCAGCCCAACGCACCCACTGTCATTGTCCTAACCTATTCTGAATTATGGTCTGTAACACCCACCTACTTTGATGCATAGCTTTTTTGGTTGCTCAGAAACCTAAGAGCAATCGCAGTAAGACAGATGAGACACCCTCTAGCCCAACACCCTTCCCTGAGAACAGATTTCATCTCACTTTTTGCAGAGCAGCCCAAACTAGTCATGAGGTTATTTCTGTTTTCAAGGAGATGGAGCCCTCCCAGGGGCAATTCAACTCCCCAAAGTTAGGTGCTTATCTCAAGCTTGCATGAATCACCCCAGCTGCTCCTTCCCTCCCCCCCTGATGATAGGGTTGCCTTAAATAACAATATAGAGCTAGAAGCTGGGTGTCTTGTTGAAAACAGCGAGGGAAAATGTACCACATTTTAACAGTGGTCAGCAGCAGCCACTGAAGATTATTAATTTTGCATCCCAAATGCTCTCCCAGATTCCTAAGAAAATGGGTTTGAGAACTTTCTAAACTGGAAGTTGCATCAAGGCTTAAAAGTTACCAAAGGCCTTATTTTCTACGTTTGTGCCTAATCTCTTCTTCATATCACTGGCATCCAAAAGCTTCCTGAAGCAATTCCATAATTTAGCTTTGCCTTGAACAGGAGAAGGGGCAGAGCAGGGATCTGGACTGACTTTTCATTTAAGTCTGCTGTCTGATAATTGTCTTGTTCCTATTCTGCACTTTTGAATTCCATTCTTGATTTTACTTTCATCCTATTTTCTTTCCTTTTTCCCCCCAACAGAAGAGTATTGTAAGGAAAGTTGCCCCAATCTTTTTCACCCAAGGTTTTCTACCCTTCTCTATTTCTACTTTAATATTGAGGTGGGATGCCCAGAACTCTCCACCCTATCTAAAATGCAAATATTTGTGGGCCTGTAGCATTACAGGGATAATTCTGATCTTGTTCTCTACTCATGTCCCAGTATTTCTTATTGTTCTATTTACTGATCAACATCACACATTGAACTGCCATTTACAAAGAATTATCCACTGTACTTCCGAGAGGGTATTTTAGCTGTTTTTTTTTTTTTTTTACGCCCTCAGCAAGAAGAGGATTATTTCTTTTCCCACTCTACGCATTATTTTGCATTCGTTGTCACTGAATTTCATTCAGCTCTCTGTCAAAAGAGGTTCTACAAGTCTTTTCAGGTGGCTTCAGGTCAGGTTATTGTAAACGGTTTTGGTATCCTCTACAAGTTCTGTCATCTACCTAAAACCAAATCATTGATGAATATATGTTGAACAGTTCCAATGACAGCACAGAAGAACTTCAGCCCAGCAATAGCTGCTATTGACCAGGGAAAGTAATCAGGTTCCAGTTCTTTGTTTCCTATTTTTTAACCACTTAATTTGTGAGAAGACTTTCTTTCCCTGATAACAGTGATTCTAACATTTCTGTGATATATAGCTCATACTTTTATTTTCAAATTGGTTTTTGACAAGGTATGAGCTAGATCTACTGTATCCATATAGCAACTTCCCTCAAAAACTTTCACAGATTCAGAAGAAACAAATTCCCTTTACAGAAGACATGCTGTCTCCTCTCTGGTGTGTTATATTTCTGTTATCTACTACTTCTATTCCTATTCTGATTCCTATCAACCACCTAATACAGGAGCCAGATTTACTGATAATCTCCTCACAGAAGCCCTTGCAAGACTGTTATATTATTGGTTTATTTAAGCAGACAACAAACCAGGAGCAATTTCTTATTTTCATTCCTTTAGAGCTCTTGCATGAGCAGCATCCAGTGCCTCGTTACCAGAATATTTTATCTTTTTTTTTTTTTTCTTCAGTCTGTGTATTAAAAGCCTTTTAGAACTGACATTTCAAACAGAGCCAAGCGACTATCAAAGAGACATGTCTGGTCCAGTGAAGGCAAGTCCCTGAGATCCAGCTGCCTTGAAGATACCAACAGCGGTTTTAGCAAAGCTAATGATCTGTAGCCTAAGAGGAGCAAAGGCATGAGAAAGGAGGGAGCACAAGGTAAAAGGATAAGGGATGAGTCATACCATTTAAAATAACTGACACCTAAGCTTTTCTTCATTGTGGCGCCTAATAACATGCATATCCTCAGCCCACTCACATTGGAGGATATGGGTATAGGGAGAAGTTCTCTTATGAACCTATGCATAAAGTTACCAGTCTTTGTCCCTCAGGATGGGACACCCTTATGCACAAAAAGTCAGTGTGTGGTAACACCTTGTCAACCTGGATCATTTCCCAGCTAGAGCACCAACTTGCAGTACTGGGCATCTTGCACCACTTAACAAGGAAAGGGAGAAACACAAGCACTCCTGTTAACTCCATTGAATGTAGATCTGTCCTGCATTTAGGGCCGTGACAGCTGTAGCTTAGGCTCATTAAAAAATTATGGAGGAAGTGATCAGGGCGGGTTTTGAGCATGTTACCACTATTTGCTTTGGTGAATAGTACCGTGGTTTGCAGTAGTGCTAACCCCAAGTACTACCAGAGCAATGACTCAGATGACTCTCTGCCCATGAAAAACAAACACAAAGCTAAATCTACATGGAGCATCCCGTTCCCCCCCATATGGCTTGGTTATCAGCTTGTGGTTTTTGAGCAGCTATGCACTTTTGTTGGTTTTATTTGTCTTTTGCTACAACTTTTGAAATGTAGGAATTTGACTGAACACTGAAATTATTTCTAATGTGACTTTGAGGAACTGTGCTTAAACTAAAAATACCCCATGAAATACTGCAAGATTCATGGAAGAAGTTAGACTTCAGATTGTGCTTACGTGATGCAGCAACACTGAAAGTTTAGCATGTGCATTCAGAGGGAGTTAATTACATAGGTTTGCAGCTTTCAACCATGTCCCTTCAAAAATGCACTTGCTCAAGCATTACTCAACATCAAGTCAGTGCAAAGAGGCCAGGATTTTTGAGGTTGGACTGGTTTTACAGTCTCTCTTAGAAAATGTATAATTCAGGAAAGTCCAAGTACTTAGAATTTTATTATTTTTAACAAAAGTCCAACCAGAATGTAACTTTGCAATTGCTTGCAATAATTTAAACTCTATCAACATAAAGTACTGCAGTTTATAACTCTATATTTAGAATAACATCTAAAAAGCGAGGAAAATTTTTATTACACTCAAATGACTGTTAACTCTTCCATCTTGTAGAAAAAAAAAAAGGCTTAAGAAGCTAAATCAGTAGCACATAACACAAGTAAATAGATTTTTAAATAAGCTGTGGAATTCTCCAAATCTGGGACTGATTTCCACCACTGCCCTACAAGAGCTTCATTAGAAAGGTGTTATAACAATATCCCAGAAACAGCAGATGTTTTCTTTTCTCCCTTGAACACAGCTTGCAACTTTTCCACATGTGGAGATAAGCAGGAAAGACCCCCTCTCCCTACAAAGAGCCTACTTGCAATTCTCTTCTTCAGCTTCATACAGACACAGGAGACAAAACAGATTACCCCATGAATGAACAAACAAACAAGCTGTCAGTCAGACCAGGCAATCGCAGTACAAATAGAGGAAGATTACTGCAAAATACATAGTTTGACTGCTGACAAGACATCTCTCTTGTCAAGTTGTATTGATATGCAATGACTTGCGGGCTACTTCAGGTCCTTTACTTCCCCAAACTTCTTTTTTCTTCCTCATGACTGTAAATGCTGATCAACATTCTTCTTATGTCCCCAGTACAGGGTGGCTGGGGTTTTTTGGCATGATTCATAATCAGCTGCTTTGAAATCTAGATTTTTTTTTTTCCCTATGACTTAAGTGAATGTGTCATTGTCACTTGGGAACAAGCAACAAAAAGCGCAAACAGGAGCATGTTCAGTACAGTTAGCAAAGCCAAATATTTTTGGATCTCCATCTTCCAGCATTACTAGGATGGTTTCGAAGCTTCTCCCCTAGACGTTGCTTTCTGCTGCAAACTCCTGCCCCTCGCTGATATTTCAGAAGTGGCTGTGCCAATTCAGCCTTTCATTTTAATTAAATCTAAAAATCAGGAGTTATTTAACATTATTTTATACTGCTTAGAGCCAGTAATTGGACTCCATGTGCCTCTTCTCTTTGCAGCCAAGGGCATAATTTTGGCAGGTTCACATAGCTTTTGCTCACAAGTACCGAGTACACAGATCCTTCAAGCCAATTGGGACACAGCAAACATGCTCAGAGCGGATGTTATGGGTGGTTTTTATAAGGGCTAGGCTCTCTCTGGCTATTGGACAGGATTCCTCACCAAGGTGAGCCAGGAAAACTAATACCTAAGTAGAAGCTCCTTAGCAAGGCAGTAACAACACAGCTAATGCCCTTGTCTTTTCAGGTCTATGATAAACCCAGCTGCAGTGCAGGGAAAAATTAGGTTACCAGAGGAACCCAGGCCTGGGTACCACTGTTCTCATTCAGACCACAAGCATCTTCAGCTCTGACCCCTCTCCAACTTCAGCACAGCACAAACATTTCCACTGATGTTGCAACTCACACTCTGAAAGAAGCCTTGCTGTAATTCAGATGTGGACCAGTCTTGATCTCTTTGTTTTGGACCAGGAACAAGTTTGGCTACAGTGGTGTGAAAAAAGTGGACAAGGGACACACAGCTCAGCATAATTATCACTGTGCAGCCTCCCTCCATGGGCAAACGCCCCCGGCTGCCCGCCGGCCCGGTCAGGCTCTGTGGGTGCTGCAGATGCGGCTGTGCCTGCAGCCTGACACCCAGCCAAGTCCCCCCAGCTCCCAGGGAGGTTCCTTGGACTCTGTTTTATCAGTTTTAGCAAGTGAGCAGCAACCTCGGGGAGGGGTGGGAGGCGCAGCAAACACCTGGGGAACCATGCTGCTGCATCTTGCCAGTCCTCCAGTGGCAAAGCTGGTTTGGGAGCTGCCTCCTTCCCCCTGGCGCCACCCCCCTGCCACCCTGCCCCACAGGAGGGCTACCACACCTTTCCCCTGTGCCAGTTCAGCTGTTTGCCTAACCACAGGCAAGCTGGGTGCACATTCACACATGGAGTTTAAAAATAAAACTTCCAAAAGAGCACTGTGTTCTTTAAAAAAACCCAAACAATTCGCCCCCAAATCAAAACATCTCCCAGGTCTGGTGCAAAAGACACGTCAGAAGCTGAATCAGCTCCAGGAGGAAGCAGCACCCACCAGCTGCAGGGAAGGAGGGAGAGAGGCATAAGGAACTGGGGGCAGGGTGGAAACCACTGAACTCCACCCCGCCCCAAAAAGAAAAGGGAACAGCACTCAGCCTGACAGCTACTTTTGCAGACGAAAGATGACTACAAGCATATTAAAGTATCTGGGAAGTATCCCCAGTGGCTTGACGCATGCTTCAACACAACACACATGCCCTGCCAGCAGCAAGCCTTGGTTACGGCATATGCACAGTCTCACGGTGCCCAAGCCACCAAGCCACATGAGCTCAAAGCAGTCCAGGCCCCAGCCATACTGATGGTCTAATGTTCTTAAGTGGCAAATAATGCATGTTTTTATTTACCTTTCATCTTTAAGCAGTTAGATTTAACTTGCCATATGTTCTCAAGTTAATCCTAGGAACAAGGAGATTATTATTCTTTTAAGAAAATGCTGACGTTCCCTCAATCATTTGACTCCAGAAGCTGGGGATTTAAGCTGAGGATAAACAATTTTCAAGACTAGATATAAAAATGCACAAATCGGCAATAACCTACAAGACAAACACACATCTCTCCCTCTAAAAGCTCCCTCCCACAGCTGTCAAACAAGACTTCTTGCAAACACTGTCACATGTCTCCCTACGTCTCACCTTGCTCATACCAGCCCCTCTCAGATCCCCCGCAGAAACCAGTCAAGGTGCTTTCTAATCCCACCTCTCAGACACTCGCACCCTGCCACTAAAAAACTCACAGCCATTTGTGGCACAAAGTCAAGCTGGAGGCCAGTGACCCCCACTGAGTCTGGTCCTGTGCAATATCTTTATCAATGATCACGGTGGTGGGACAGAGTGCACCTTCAGCAAGTTTTCAGATGACACAAAACTGAGAGGAATGGCTGATATGCAAGAGGGTCATGCCGCGATCCAGAGGGACCTTGAGTGGTGGAGAAATGGATCAACAGGAACCTCATGAAGTTCGGGAAGATGAAGTGTGAAGTCCTGCATCTGATGAGGAACAACCCCAGGCACCAGTACACGCTGGGGGCCTCCCAGCTGGGAAGCAGCTTGGCAGAAAATGAGCTGGGGGTCCTGGTGGACACTGAGTTTAACAACAGCCAGCAATGTGCCCTTGATGCAAAGAAGGCTAATGGTGTCCTGGGATGCATTAGACAAAGTGCTGCCAATAGGCTGAGAGAGGTGAGGCCCCACCTGGAGTACTGTGTCCAGTCCTAGGCTCCCCAATACAAAAAAATACATGAACACACTGGAGAGAGTTCAATGAAGGGCCAAAAGTATAATGAAAGGACTGAAGCAGCTCTTCTATGATTAAAGACTGACAGAGCTAGGTCCGTTCAGCCTGGAGCAGGCTCAGGGTAGATCATGTCAATGCATGTATCAATAAATACCTGAAGGAAGGCTACAAAGAGGATGGAGCCAGTCTTTTTTCAGTGGTGGCCAGTGACAGAAGCAGAGGCAATGGGCACAAACCAAAACACAGGAGGTTCCATTTGAACATCAGGAGACATTTCTCTGTGAGGATGACAGAATAGTGGTGCAGATTACCCAGAGAGGCTGCAGAATTTCCATTCTTGGAGGTATTTAAAATCTGTCTAGACATGGTCCTGTCTAGGAGGCCCTACTTGAGCAAGAAGGTTGGACCAGACAACCTCCAGAGTTCCCTTCCAAATCTCAACCATTCTGTGATTCTGCATGATGCTGTGATCTCAAGAAATAAAGCCCACATCAACTGGTACCCTAATGTTATTATCAATGGCGATTGGTATGAGCCAATACCTAGACCAGGTTTCCCACGCACAATAAAACCTCATCCCGAAGGTGGAAAACCAGCAATAATACCCTTCACTAGTTGTGTAAGAGTGTGCAAGTCCAGTTGGACCGGGGCAGTGGCTCTCAAGCTGTGGTCAGATACCAGGTGCAAGGGAAAGTGACACCCAGTTGACAGCAAAATTAGACATTCGTCATGGCCTTGCCTGGATAGGATCACCAGTCAACTGTTTAACCATACAGCAGCATGGCAGAGAAGTGAGAGATGTTAAAAACATGCACTGATTCAAAGAGTTTAGAGACTGACTGGTTAGAAAGGTGAGGAAAGAGAAGCCTGCATTTCCTGCAGCACAAGAGCATATGCTCAGGGTTATAAAAACAAACTAGCCAGCACAAAACACACTGTACTTCATTTTTTTTCCTGAAACTTAATCTTTTTTTGAACCTCTGATAAGCTATTTTGCCTACAAGAGTTTTAAAGGCCATAACTGTATTGCCTTTAAGTTCCACATTATCAAAAAAGTAAATAGTAGGGATGTCCTCACTCAGCATTCACTCCTACGCATCCATTCCTATTAAATAAAAAGTTACATGCGATATCTAAAGACTCCCTTTTACCACTTCTGCAGAAAAGCACCATTGTTTTGCTAGCTTAACAAAAGCCTGTGTACTGTCTGAAGTGGCAAAAGATTTAAACTCTGGTATGGACACTCAGAGGGAGGGACGGAGGTTGAGTGAGATACAAACATACAGGATATGCATTTCAGACTACAGAATCAGCCTCCAAACACATCCCAAACCATGCAGTGCCTGCCAGAGCATCTCAGAGCTCATTGTTACTGGAGGTCCTAGGAGACCCTTTCTTGTGGAAAGCTGAGCTGCTGAGCCCGGGCCCCCAGCCAGCTCCGTCCCATGGCCACTCTCCTGGGGCAAAGGGCACCAGCACCAAATACTGAACTTGCCCCATAAGAACGAGGAGCTTTGCCTGTGCTGGAAAAGGAGGATGTGTTAGGGCAGACCCATCGCCCACCTCCCTGCCTCTGCTAGCCATTCTTCTACACCATCTTCTCATTTGCAGCTTGTCTGTGCCTAAAGGCAGAGCAATCATCTGCCCTGAGCCTTAAAGAAAGCCATGAAAGCTGTAAACTTCCTAAACATCCCTCCTGCCAACACCTGTCATTTGCTTCTACATTTCCTATTTGCTGTGTTTTCATGTAAGGTATTATATGACTCAGATGAGGCCTCAACAGCTTCAAAAGAATTCCTGTGTCTGACTCCCTCAGTTTTATTAAAAGTAACTGAGCCATTGATCATCATCCGAAGATGTAGTCTCAGGAGAAGTGATATCATTTGTAAACAAATGATCCTGTGAACACAAACACTCCACCAGCCATGGATAACAGGGAAACAAGTACACGGTCGGTCGGGGAGGCGAGAAGATCCCCCAGCACACCAGCAGATCTTCTTAGGGGTAAGAAAGAGTCACATGTTTAGGAGCAGCCCGGTTAATAAGAACATGGTTTTCCAAAGGCAGGGTGAGGAGGAGAAGTCATTTTCTTTTGCTATTGTAAAGTCTGTAAAGGCAATTTCATGCCCCTGTCTTAGGAGGTGAGCAAGCAAGATTGCTCATTGCTAATACAACCAATTCCCTACATTCAGAGAAAGTGATTTTTTTAGCTGACAGTTTCCATACACGCCTTCGCATGCTGCATTTCACGGCTGACCAAAGTGTGAAGGCTGGAGAAGGGAATGCATGACTGCATGGCAACACCTGTGAAAAATCAAACTATTTTCCTTCCCTTAACTCCATCTAACTACAAACAGGATCAGCCTGTCTGGGATATGAAACTTGCTTCTACAAAAACCAATTAATAAAGATCAGCACCATGGATTAGAGCATATAAAAAGTGAAAAATGCTATATAGAAGTCCATTGAAGTATCTGCCAGGACCCAATACCCATAAAAACAGGTAAAATACTTTTAAAAAATAAATGCCTTCATATGAAAAAAATCAACGCTTTATATTGGAAAATTCAATGGACAACTCCTGGCAAATGTTTAACTTGAATATGGTACAGGCACAACAGCTGCCACTGCTAGACTGGAGCAACTATTGTGCAATTTTGTTTTCTGGAAGGAAGGGGATGCTGAAATCTGCACCAGATGCCCTGCATTCCCCAAGTATGTTTATCAGATTCACTTTAACACTATCCAAATGATATGGAAGCCACCAAGAATCTGCAGAGGTTTGTCAAACAGAAAGTGGGTATCTAACCAAGAAAAAACCCAGCAGAGCAGACACAGCTTCTGGTCTGCAGCCAGAAGTACCAAGAAATATAACTTAGTAAGATGGTGTTCCTGGATCAGCTGGGGCAAGTGCCCACTGTTCCAGGAAAACTGTGTGGGGAAAATCCTCTTGAAAGCAATCATTCTGCATGGAGGAGGAAAAAAAGAAACAACCTCACGTTATCGTCATTGCTGAGCAAATACATCATATGACCCAAAACATGTCAGCTAGCCACCAAAAAGCCCAGCTGAGCTGATGCCCTGAGGTGAAATTCAGCTTGTTTAAGTTCATACAAAGTATGCGTATCAGCAGCTCACTTGCTTTGGGAGCTAAGGGCACTCATCAGCGTGTAAAGGTGCTGAAGGAAAGAAATGGCAGCACTGCCATGTGGTTCTTCAAAAGAAATGCTGTAGCAGTCGGCAAATTAAGGGCTCATCTAAACTCAAACAGCTTCTCTAGGCGGTCTAGAGTTTCCTTTGAAGTATCTATCTACGAGCACATATGGTCCTGGAGCATATCCACACACATTCACCAGAAGGGAATGAGAGTGGGTGGAATACATAAGACAATCCCTAAGAAAGGGAGGAGAAAGAAGAGAGAATAAAAATCCTGGCATAAACAAACAGCTGCTATTTCTAGCCCTTCTGGTTGAACCCCTCCTCCTTCCCAATGCCACTCGGCAAGACGCCTTGTTCAACTTTAGAGACAACCAGAGAAATAAAAGCACAAGAGCATGCACTTTTACAACCCAATTATGACCACTTACAAATATACTGTAAATCTACTCACTGCTTAACACACCAGGTACGTCCAGCAAATGCATTTGCCCAGTGAGTACCCAATGTAGTTTGATATTCTCCATGTTGCTTGAGTGTGCATATTCAAGCAATAAAAAAAAATTAAATAAACCGGGTCTGGATTAGACTCAGTCCACAATAGCAAGGAAAAAAAAAAGAGTAATTATTGACAGCAGCTTGGTTAAGCTTAGAAAAGCTTAATGGAAAAGGATTTTTCCATAATTGCCATCTCTAACCTTTTATCCAAGCTCAGTGGGTACATTACCTAAGTCAGCAGGAAGTTTAGCCACTCCACATGAAATTAATAACGTTTAGGGGCTGACCCATCGCCCACAGCCTTCTCAAAGCTTTTTAGAACACGAGCTACGAAGATGTTTGTGTTCTTCCATCAGGAGACAGTCCCTACCACACTTAGCTGCTTAAAACACAACACCGCCCCACCACCCCCACCCCCACCTCCTCTAGCAGGCAGCAGTCCCTGAAGACCAAGCCTCCCACTTAGACATTCTTGGGAGTAAATTAACCTTACCTACTAATTACAGGAATAAAAACAAGCTTCTCAAGAGCAGTGCAAACCATCTGCTGACCCGCCAGTACCTCGCAGGGCAGCAGCTCCTGCACCATCAGCGTCTCCCTCTTCCCTCACCCACCTGCCCTGACGAGCACCTCTCAGATCAGGAGCTTCTCTGCTGGCCTGGGTGCAGCCACCCCCTCCACTCACAGACACAAGACAGCTCTTACATCCCTCCATCTCGTCCATCCACCCATCTGCAGAACAGAGCTTGCTGAAGTTGAAAGGATGTGTTTCAAGTTTGGGTGCCTATAAAATGGCTGGAGTGAACCTGCACACCAAGCGAGAGCTTTCGGCCTGACTTTGTATTCAGGTATACAGAGAACAAGATAAACTAGTTTAACTAAGGCTGACCAAGTTTCACACCAGAAAGGACGGAAACAGACGTGAGAAGTTAAAATATATTCCTCAAGAAATGTTGCTCTTCTGTTTTGAAAGGGCAAGCATGAAATATTCGAGTCTCTGACAAAATTCTAAATGAGGACCAAACAGAGCAAAACCAGGTCAACACCCTGACTTAACAAAATTGTGTTGAAAACCATTAACAATACAGCATACATGCTTTGTAAGATAGTACTCTCTTCAGTGACATAGACTAAGAAAAGAACAAGAAAAATTAAGAGGGGCATAAACAAGGCTGGCTAGGAATTGATTGCCACCTTTGAAATTTAGTGGAACAGTTTGGCTAAGAAGCCTACTGAAGCTGAACTGAAAAATCACTATGTGAAGCTAAATTACTCGTATACTGTTAAACCAAAGTGCTCTTCCCACAGGCAAGGCTGAAGATTTCAGAAAAGCCATAACTTACAACTAAGAAAGTTTAGAAGTAAGTTCTGCAAAACTGAAATGAATTTTATATTTAATGGGCAGGAAAACAAAGGACAGATGAAACTTCACGTTGCACGATACAACAGTAAATACTACATGGCATACAGGATGCAACTGAACCAAGAAGCTGATGATTCACATTAAAGAAGAGCTCACCTAGTCACATCCCAGCTACAACAAGGTGTCCTCGCTCTGCAATCACCATTTCAACCTGCTACATAGTAACAGAGGCACCAAAAAAAATGAATATTTTCAGGAACCTGGACCCTTATTGCAGCCAACATTAGGAAGCACGTTTAATAGGAATCTGAACACTCGAATCTTGTTAATGTTTTTTGTAATTATGTAGCAAACTCATCTATAAGAAGCATGAAAAGCGAGTGTGCAAGGCACAGGCCTTTTAGCAAAGCACCACACTGAGTACTTTTGTCCAATTTATTTTCCAGGAGCGATCACGCCTTGGATGGAAGCCCATTTCTAACAATTTATTTTTCATGTCTGGACAAGGCAATATAACTTCTACACAATTTAATCTCTTTGCTAATAGACTTAGCTGTTATAGCTGAAACACACAAGCTTAACAATAAGGCTAAAATACCCAGAATACTTAAATCTGAGAAATGTGTTTACTGGCTTTAGTTCAGGACAAGCAGAAGCAATTGGCTAAAACGTCGCAGACAGGGGAACTGCGGCGAGACCTGCCAAGAGGTTACATTGGACTCTGCACAACTGCCTACAGAAGAACAACCACTCCAAGCAGGGCACAAAAATTGGCCTAAAAACAAAAAACAAAAAAAACCCAAAAAACTTTAATTGCCAGCAAAGCTCTTCCAAAGGGCAAGGAAGCACCTGGGTACCCCAAGAGCTCCCCTTGGCGCTTTGGGTCGCACTACCCTAAAATTACAGGGATGCTGGGCCAAAACCCTTCCAGGATTATTTTGCCTATCTTCTTTTTCCCCCACACCATTGTTTCATTCTGCTTTCAAGCTGCAGTTCAGTGTGCTGCAATTTACCTCTTCACCCTCACCCTCAAATTTGTTTGGATAAACAGGCTCTCCTTTGTTCCAGGCTGCTACTACATTTACACATTGTATTGTAAATCAGTTGGTACAAAGCAAGGCAGGCCCTTGAATGAAGACACTAGTATTTTTGTTCACAGCAAAATTAAACAAGCAAGAGGCACAGAACTCAATTTATAAAGCCAGTCTGGAAACAATTGGTTTTTAAAAGGTGAGAGGTTTTAAAAAGTTTACTAAACAAACCTAGCCAGTTACTGAGTCTATAGTCAGCTCACAAACAAGTTCAAGGCTGTATAAGGTGCCAAAGCAGTGTTATTTCTGAAGAGAACTTTAAACAGTTTAAAAGCTTGCTCTCTCACCATTTCAAGAGCCCAGGAATTATTGGCAAGTGATTTAGTTTTTATTGAGTACACAAACAGAGAGTAATTATTCACACAGGAAGAGAATGAACTATTTGCCATGTCTGTTAAAGACAAGAGAGCTAAATAGCATCCAAGAGTTGCAGGATAAGCATCAGGAAAAACTTGACAGTTAAAATAGCTGAGTAGAGGAATAGACAGCTATGAGGTCTTCCCTGTCAGAGGCCTAGAGAAGGGGTTCAACAAGAATCCGCAACGAATGGCTTAACCGCAGCTGATTCTGCCTTATGACAGAGGATGGGCTCTGTAAATGGCCTCTTCAGATCCCTCCCCAAACCCACTTGCCATTAAGTGTTTTAAATAAACTGAGTTTGCTGAGACCTCTCCCATGGGTTGACAGTTCAGTACAACCCAGCAGAAATCAAAAATAAACATTATCTGATAGGTGGCCAGGTTTTCTGGAAAGCTATTATCTCATAGTCCCATAGGTGAGTATGTATTCACAGTAAGAAAAAAATAAAATTAAATTTGCACTGGCTGATCCAAAAGCCAGGAATAAATTGCATCTGACGTTGTCTGCAGTCCAGAAGTGAGGCCCTCTGATGGGATGCTATGGAGAAGTTTCAGCTGGACATATGTAGGATGTCATTCACTGCTGCAGACAGCCCTGCATTCTTCATAAACATCAAGCTTAAAAAAATAATCTCAAGTCTCAAACATAAGTTTGAGTGGCAAAAATATTTTTATTCTTTTGATTAATTTAAGGGGGATGGGGGCAGAAGCACCATGGATTTGGGTTTAAAAGCTATTTGCCTTGATTACAAGTACATTAATATAAGAAGACTTCTACAGACTTCTTCCAGTACATTTACCATCCACAGTACAAAGAAACTCCACACTTCAGTAGTTTCAGATAAAAAAGAAAAAAAATCAGGAGAGAGGGCATGCCCCTGTTTGACTTTTCAGAAGCCAAGGCATCAATGTCCATGTTGTAATACCGACACGATTTTATAGTCGATGTTTTCTCTCAGCAACAAAAACAGGAAACGGAAGATTGGTTATAGGTTTCCACTCACTCTGCTCCCTTCAAATCATTTGCCAAGCGTGATAAAGGGAAGCTTGACCTCTGCTTTGCCACCACCCCCAACACCACTGCAGTTGCCATAGAATCATATAATCGTTTTGCTTGGAAGAGACCCTCAAGATGATCAAGCCCAACTATTAATCTAACTCTGGCACTAAACCATGACCCTAAGAACATCATTGATATGTCATTTAAATACCTCCAGGGATGATGACTAAAGCACTTCCCTGGGCAGCCTGTTCCAATACCCAACAACCCTTCAAGTGAAGAAGATTTTTGCTAATATCCAATCTGAACCTCCCCTGGCACAACTTGAGGCTCATCCTATGACTTGGGAAGAGAGATCAACACCCTCCATGCTACAACCTCCTTTTCTCCAGGCTAAACCACCCCAAGTCCCCTCAGCCGCTTCTTATCAGACTTGTGCTCCAGACCCCTCAGGAGCTTCATTGCCCTCCTCTGAATTCTCTCCAGCACCTCAATGTCTTTCTTGTAGTGAGAGGCCCAAAACTGAACACAGTATTTGAGGTGCAGCCTCACTACTGCCGAGTACATTGGGACAATCATTCCCTACATTGTGCCCTTGGTCACAATAAAAAAACAACCTAATGTGGTTGTGAGCACGGCAACCTCCCCCTGAGACCCTCAGAACAGTAGGTTCCCACCAGCATGAGGGCTGCCCCATCCAGCAGGGAAGGAGGCAGAAAGATGACACTGCAGCTGCTGCGAGCACTGGGGACACCACAGCCAAAACCTTCTTCCAACCACCACACATATCCCTGCCAAGGCCGGCACAATGCTTCCCACAAGCTGAGTTCAACCCCCAGATCCTGACCAGCCCATATCACCCCCTGTGCCCTGCCCCCTGCTTCCAGTCCTGCCTCCTGCTAAGTGAGGTTTTTGATTCCACTTCTCCGTCTTCAAACACATCATTAGCAGGTTGACAGCACTAGAGTGCTTGCCTGCTTGCTAAGCATCACTTGGAGCATGACCAGAGCTTTGCCCTCTCTCCTCCCTCTCCCAAGCTGCCCTTCCCTCTCTGAGCAGCATTTCCCATAGGGACTCTTTGGTTTCATCCCTTTCACCTGAAAATGCCATGAAACATGGAGAGTGTACATCATGGGACAAGCAATGCTCTCACCTGAAACCAGATCTGTTTGTGCCCTGGGCCGTAGGGAAATGATGTTCAAGGGAGTGAATAGAAGCCAACAACCTACAAACATCTGGGAGTCTGGAAACCCTGTAATTTGTGCTATGAAGAGAGATTACAGCCCATCTGTCCCAGCTAGAGTACAAAGGAATTCAGAGTGACTTGTGCCCTCCTCTTCATCTCCCCCATCCCCCTGCTTAGCCAAATATCTAAGGCCAATATATATAACCATGGCTCTAACTTGTTGACATAATCTGCCACTTCGCTGCTGCTGCAGCCCTCACAGGGGCCCAGGCGCTGCACTTGGGACACCACACATTATCTGAAATCATCTCCTGAATTCTGGTGTGACACAGGCTTTTCCTATGGTTTAGTTAGAGTCTGCGCTGATGGGTGCAGAGTGCTCTGCCACCAAGATTTATTTTCCTGCTTAGAGATAATGCTGCTGAAAACATCTGTAAAAACAAATCCATACGCTTTAATATTAAGCCCTTGCACTAAGTATTAAAGTGACACTGCCAGATTAAAAGGACTGCAATATATTTTTAATACCCCATTATAAACTCTGTCTCAAATTATTACCCATGAAAGAGTTTTTAATATCTGTTCTTTGAGTTAAGTGTGTGACACCTGCCTGTCCTCCATTTTTGCTCCAGGCACACAACATTTATCAAGGCCCACCCAGCATTTTACTAAGAACTGCTCTGAAGGCAGTACAGGTCAGAGGGACCCACATGCCAGCCACACAACCAAGGCTGGGACAACATGTGCCCGTGGCTCTCCCAGACACATGGTGAGGGAAAATGGGGATGCAGATGTCCTGCAGGGAAGGAACATACTGCTGTCCCAGGGACAGAGCTACCCCAACCTCCTACCACCCGAGCATCCCTCTGTGGACACCGGCTGCTCTCCTGGCAGCCACCTGGGCACTGTTGCTCACCACCAGCACAGGATGGGACTAGGAACTGAAATTTTATAATGACAGACAATTCACCCTGTCACTTCCCATTTTAGTAATTTTTTATTCTGACAAGCAGGGGTAAATTTGGCCAAAAGGCTTCCAAAAGCAAGACAATACTGAGTCCCAAACAAAGAAAAATGTGCTTAAAAGCTCTCAACTAGTATCGCTGCAGTGCACACAGACAATAAGGAGCTGTAAGAAGCTTTTCTGTCTTACGTGTCTTTGACTATAAGATGACTAAAAACCAAAGCAAAATCATTTAGCGAAAAACCACTCAAAATCAAAACAAACATCCCCCAACAATATCCCTCCAAAGAGACAAAGAAATAACTTGGTGCCTTTTTTGTTCTTAAATAAAGGCAGGCGAGAAGAAAGTGCAGCTGTCCCTGGAAGTGCTGCAAGTGGGAGCTCCCAGAGGACAGGACAATAGGGACCTGGTGCCCATGATGCCACCATCTTAGTCCTGAGCCCAACAAGTTCCTTCAACTACTCTGGGTCTTGGTTTCCACATCTGCAGAGTGGGGATAATAACAGGTCTTTACATCACAGGGGTGTTACAAAGATCAATTAGTTAATGTCTGAAAAGCGCTTTGAAGATATAGCAGGTGGTGAGCATTATTATGCAAATAACACGATTTAAGAAAATCACAAGTGCTGGATTAATACTAATCCCTTTGATATTTAAAAGACACCATTTCTTCATATTTTAAAGCAGTGAGCGTTTATGCTATAGCTTTCCATGGCTGCTGCAACAACCATTTTTAACCTTTTCTTTTCACACGGCCCAATATATAAAACTCCTCTGCAGGCATCTTCACAAAATCCAATCTCAACTCAAAGCTAGGAGAAGTGGAAGAAATTATGCATGTTGATGAACTGAACAACTAGATCCTATGCAGGAACATATCTCATAGGATAGAATGTCACAGGCCTAACTTACTGTAACAAACATTGCAGAGTCTTCCAGTTTGAGGGCTTTTTTTGGAAGTACATTAATTTCACACATAGAGGCATTTGTAAAACAATGTAGCTACTACCTAATTATGCCACTTTATGTGGTGGAAAGAGGGGAGACAGAAGGATATGGTTCATTCACTTCTCCCAAGGCTGCATATCTGAATGGGACCAAAAAAAAAAAAAAATCTAATATCTAATGACCTCACTTTATGGTCTCACAGGAGATCAGGCCATTGCAATGTCTGCTGCAACTTCCAACAAGTGTCCACACAACCAGTTCTAATTTAGGTGGTTCCACCAAGTGTCCACACAAGCCCTTCTGTTTCGGGGGATGCAGGGAGCGGGGCAGATGGCCACACAGCAGCACAGAGACACAGCCTGGCTGAAGCTTGCAACTCACAATGAGAGACAAACACAAGTCAACAAGAGAACTGAGGCGGGATCAGGATAAAAGACCTGAGGTGAGCTGCAACATCAGAAATGCAGGAGAGTGCACAGCCACAACCAGCCATGCCTCTGGTCTCCTGCCTCACCTCTGCCAGACCTCTCTGTGAAAGCAAGACATCCCGCCCAGTGCCTGAAACCTCCCCTCGTGCCCAGGACTTCACTGCCACATTCCCTTTCTGTGAGGAAGCCTGTTTCTTGTCTCCTGCACCGTAAAATTTAGTGCAAACCAGCTGGTGTGTTCGGTCTAGGAATCTGTACAATATGGCTGCGGTTAAAAACAGCTTAACTGTAACTCCCTCTGGAATGCATGCCTGAAATTTATATTAATGAAACAAGATCAGATATTAATATTCTGTGCAGCCGGTTCCTCAAGCTGTGCCATGGCGTAAAAATCAAATCTTTTCCCAAGTCAAATGTACAAAATACAAACAGAGGATTACAGGTCATATTGACATGGGAGGAAGCAGCAAGAACATTTTAAAACTTTAGAAGCTCTTGAACGTGCAGCTATAGGCAGCTATGCTTCCTTTCCTACCACATTTCCCACAGCAGCCCTATTAATAGCTATTCAATACAGTAATAGGATCCAAGCTGTACACTTAGTTGTTGGGGCTTTTTTAATCTCCTGGTCAATATTAAAAGCATTTGGATGCTCTTTAGGAGGCAGGAATGATTTTGCACTCCAGGAACAGTGAGGCATTTACAGTGCTCCCGAGGAACGCCAGCAAAGGATTTCCTTCACATGCCTCTGCTGGTGATTGATGTGGTGATACTTTATTTTAACTGTACCCAGTAGTACAGATTCACAATTTTCTTGAGTAAACACGCACTCAGTGTAATCCTGGTGTGTTCTCATTAGTTGAAGTTATACAATATAGGTCCAAACCATCACCCGAGGGTCATTCTTCAGCCAGGAGGAGACCCTTGAGGGTCTCTAAGCACAAAGGCCTTTGGACACATGATTTCTATCCCCGGATCGCCCAGGTCTGGAAAATAAACCCACAGCTCTGATCCTGTAGCCACCTCCTCTCCTGAAAAAAGATCTAATTATGAAGAACAACTCCCATGTGGGAGGATGAGGTAACATCATGCTTCTTCCATCTTTGCAGGGGACCAGCCCCCCTTTTCTTTCTAACCCAAAGGAGAAAGTGAATTACTCTCTCAAGTCTCTCCCTGTACCTCCAGTTAATTTATCTTTCCTGAATGTTTTGAGTTTATGCAACTGCTCACTTGAGGAAAGCCATCTGATTTTCTTGTAATCAGCTATTCAGTTTGAGGTATGTGGGTCCATCTTATTTAAGTAGACCATAGGTATTTACTGCTAAAAGTAGAAACAGGAAAAAAAAAAACAAAAACAGCATTCTGAAAACTTTCACATGTGCAGCCTTATCACACTGAAGACATAAACCCCAACTTACAAGTCACCTGGGTTTTTTTCTCTTGCTTCAAACAGCCAAATAACATGAAGCAGCTGCAATGATTTCTCCTATTAGCCAGCCTTCCCAGCACTCAGCAATCTGCTGCCAGGTTTCTCCAGATGAAAGGATGAAAAATAAACATACTGTCCCCACTATACTTAACAAATACAGTCTGAAGAAAAAAAATAATCATCTTCAGACTATGAAAAAAAAAAGGAGCTATTGTAATTGTGACAGAAACAGATAATACCCTGCCTTCTGTCTGACCACGGAGCAAAAAAAGAAAAGCCATTCAGATAGCCACTCAGAGGACAAAAAATAAATACCAATCTGGCCTCCTAACAGGCTTGCTGGTCTTTGCCTGAGATAAGCCAGGAAGGTACAGCCTGTCTCACTGACCACTGCTGCCTTTTCTTCCCCAGAAGATGGGCAGAGAATGGGAAAAGGTATGTACTGAAGAGTAGGTTACTCTGATGATTTGTAGCTCAGCCACAAAGCCCCTGGACTGCTGTTCTCGTGGCTTTGGTACGATCTGCATCACACATGTAATTTAATTTACCTGGATGGTTTTAACCTCATTACGGATTCACAGGTAAAAAAGCAGATGCCAGATCAAATCTCATAAAGCAGTGCCTGCTTCACAGAAGCTACGCTAAATAGAAGGCTACCTCAACTCCTAATCTTCCTTAGGTTTGTGAGAGGATATTCATAATTTCACTTAGGAAAAAATACATGTCAACTGAGGTGAGGTTCCTTTGAACTAAAAGGAAAAAAAAAAAATTATCGTGTGGTTTAGAATGTTTGATCTTATGCTTTATTGAGGCACGACTATTTAAAAAGAAATTATTCCATGAACACATCATCCTTACCTTGTGGCTAATTTATATATGTACACACACATATATAAAAATTACTAAAAAAAATTTACTCAAATGTTAATGTTTCCTCTCCTTTCAGGTAAACATAAGAGCTTAGCATGAAATCTATACTAAAAAAAACAAATCAGCTCACGCATTCTAGGGACTACAACTACAGCCAAACTAGGCCCTTGCAGCTGAGTCTGCTGCTCTGCGTTTGGCACAAGTACAACTGAAATGTTCCAGAAGACAGATATGTTACATTCTTTCAGGTGTTTTGAATTAACATTCAGGGTACTCAAGGAATTTCTATTAAAAAACCCCTACCTTCAGCAAATTTCAAAACCTTCACTTAGGAAACATGAAGGTAAAGTTTTCATATGAGAGAGCATACTTTCCTTTAAAAACACATCAACTGTAACTATAAACTATAATATACATATTATATGTAATACATACAATATTTATACATATATACATATTTTTTTAAATAACAAAGATCCTATTTCTGAAAAGGAATAGAGAACACTCCAAGAATACAGCTACTTTCATGAAATGCTTAGAAATGTGTGAAGGAGAACCACTATGGGTTATTTTGATACTGTCCTTTAAGGCACGGCCAAGGGAGTAAAATCGCTCATGAAGGATCTTCTTTTGGGAAGCGGGGGCTCCAGCTTTCTATTTGTGCTGCCACACATGTGAGCGAATGGAAGTTGTGTTTGTTCTCACGGTCACATTAGATTATAACTTGACTGTTGAATTCCTGCAAGCCTTGTACACTCAGGACCTGCCCTCTCTCATTTGAAGGGGATCACATAAGGGTTATTCCTCTTTACAGCTATGCCATCCCCTTGTAGCTGAGCCTCAGGGTGGATAACCTTAGGTCTAGTTTTCACATTTAACAAATTTTCCTATTGCTCAATTGACAAAGGCTGATCAATACCTAGGCTGGAGCTAAATATATCGAGTGTTAACCATTTCTTCATCAACTTTTTAAAGTCATATTTTTTATTAGTTGCCTACACTTGTCTCCTTGAATAAATACACCATGATGGCATCTGCAGATCCTATTACAGGTATCATAGCCTGTACCTGCCATTCCAGCATCCAGATCCCTGGTTTCCAAATCAAACTTATAAACATCAGAGTAGCACCTGTAAATCCTTCTAAGCTTCCTCCACGAGCCCAACAGAGGTAAGGATCCTCATATTTAGGTGAAGTCTGCTTCAAAGTTTTTTTATATGTGAAGAAAATTATCTATACTTCTTTTATTCCATCCTTGATATTTTGATTTTTTTTCTGTGCTGCAAGTAATAAAACACCTTTATGTTCAACACATGAATAGTGGAGATTTTTTAAAGCCTCACATTTTACAAGGTTTTCCTAAAGCTTCTTAAGAATATGAATGACCTCTGCAATGGCTCCATAGATGAAAACACGGCTTAAGTGTACCAATCTCATTCTCCCCCTTTATTCATTACTTTGCAAAGTAAAACCATCCTGGGATGCCTTGCACTAAGAGGGAAGGTACATAACTAATTTCCTAACTGCTCTGTTTACTTTGCATACCTTGTGGGCAAAAGTTGGCAAGAAAGGACTGAAAGCTGTTTGCTTTGAAATTATCACCCCGTTTACAAGACTCAAGAGCAAAGTCCTCTAAAATGAGGTAAGAGGGAAAAGGAAATTACTATGTGCACAGTTAACACTACGGACTGTGCTAGCAGTGCACGGGAGGTCATTAGCTGAGAAAGAAAACCAACGGGTACCAAGAAAACTTCCCCTCGAAGTGGATATGGACATGATATTTAGAGCACCCATAGAGAATAAAGGCACTTTTATTTCACTATGTGAAATGGCTGTATTCACTTTAAAGCCACCTCATATTATTCCAAGCTACACAGGAGCACAGCTGCTATTGAAAGCGCAAGCTCAACACCCTAACTTTATTTGCAAAAGCCTCCTCTTCCCTGGCTAATAGGGCCACCCAGGAGGGGATGGGAAGGAAAGGGGAAAGGAAGAGAGCTACAGACACAGGCGGGGCTTGATAACACAAAGAGTTTGGCAACAGAATTAGTTTAAGCAGGTCTTGAATACTCTTTTTTTATTTTTTTTTGCCTTCCAGCTTCTCAGTCCAACACAGCAAAAGCACATGTGTTTGCAGAGCCATACTGTGAAACACATGAGAGATTAAGTGAAACTTTAAATATTTTTTCCAAAGCTATATAGCAACTAGATATAATATACTATAATGCCAGATCACCTCTCCTGTCCAGTTCACAGCACAGTTCCGCAAAACAGTCATGGCAGCACAACCAAGGCGCTCCTGGCAGAGATGGCAGGAACTGCTTACAGCGAAGCTGCTACCAAAGACTTCCTATCATTGAAGGATGGCCTGTGCATGCTTCTAAGCCCCTTGGAACAGAAATGCTCTGCCCTGGTACCAAGTCATCTTGTGGGTACGAAGAGCCTGATCACAGGATCACAGAATCATTTTGGTTGGAAAAGACTTTTAAAATCGAGTTCAACTGTTGACCTAACACTGCCAAGTCCACTTCTAAACCATGTCCCTAAGGACCACATGTATACGTCTATTAAACACCTCCAGCGATGGTGACTCGGCCACTTCCCTGGGCAGCCTGTTCCAATACCTGATGTGAAGGTGCTTTGTAGAAGGCTTTGCACAAACCAGGAAATCTGGGCATGCAGGTATCTGTCTGCACAGGAGCTTTTGGCGAGAGGACACAGGGTAGCTAATAGAGTTAGCAGGTCTCCATCCTTCCTGGTCAAGAAGGAATGCTGCAGAATCCATTTGCCCTGCTTGCATATGACAAAAATACCACTACATTGTGATTTTGATCTACAGATTCCCCAAAATTCCCTCCCAAAAGAAGCAATGGAAAGAAAAAAAAAAAAAAAAAAATTAGAGAGAAATTGAATTACTTGGTAAAGACATAAGTAAAACCAAAATGCATGGAGTCCCCAGTCAAGAAACATACAGGACCCCACTGCATACACATGGATCACATATATGGCACTCTGGACACCAAATCTACACACAAAGCAACCCTGACTTCATCCTGTATTCCAGTAGCTACACCTGTTTTGTCTGCCCAGTGCCACTGACTTTTTAGCATAGTGCAGGAGCATCTCACTTTGGGACAGAGACACAACAGCAAACAGCACAGCCTTGCCAAGTTGCTGCACATGAAAGGTGTCAGCAAAGTAGAAAAGTCTGTGAAAGGGAAAGAAAGGAAGCCAGTATATAGCCATTTCTAGCGACAGATTTCCCAGCCTCTTCTCTCCCCAACAAGCTGTGTTATAATCTACAGGAACTCTTCAGCACTGCCTCATTCAAAAACTCCTCACTTCCAAGGCTGCTAAACCCCCTTCTGATACCGGAGTTCCTGCTGAAGTATAATTCAAGTAGATTAATTATGCCGCAGACAACAGAAAACACAGGCTGCCTCTTCAAATTATCAGTAGGAGTAAATACCATGAAGAGTTTAGTCTCATAGATGATGTTTACATTTACTCACTTATTTTACAGGCTTCGGGTTCTAAATGAAAAGATAATAACTAATTGCTACAACTGGGAAAAGTAAATTGGAAACTCCTTACCAAGTACACCTGTACACAATAATTTGAACTGTGGCGGTGTAAGTAACACAGATTGCGAAAGCACAATTAGAGAAGTGGAAAGTGTTTCTCTGAGCAACCAAGATACTATGTTTTGATAACTAAGTTACCTTGGAGATGATTCACACCTGCAAGTTGCTCAATGTCATTGTACACTACAGGTCCAGGAGGTATAAAAATACACATAAAAATCACTATTAAATCAGAAAGTATCCAGGACAATTACAAAGTAAATACCTTTTCAAGCCAGATTATTGCACGACATTTAAGGCTGTACTATTTCAACCTAAACCCAAAGCACAAAAACCCCACACGGCCATCTGATGTCTCAGTGCACCAAGCCAACCACACTGCAGTGCTCTACAAGAGGACCTCCCCTTCTTGTAAAGCAAGCAACATACGCTTTGGAAGAAGAAAGGGAGGTTAAAAATACCCAAACCAAACCAAACAACTCTGTTCAAACGAGTTCTTTGCCCACCTGAGCAGCACGACCGTCGCCAGTGAAAGGGACTTCTTGGGGCTCAGGCTTATGTGCAAATAGCTTCCAGGATGAAGTGCCTTGTGACGTGTACTTGTCCCTGCTGGGAGAGACACAGAAAAGATGCTTCAGAGAAGACATAAGACAAGAGACTGGGCAACATGCACAAAGAGAAGCAGCTTGCTCAGTTGGTTTACAGATATCCTAAGCAAGGAATTATTTTGGAGCTGGCATCTCAAGACATCATAGAAAAGCCCTAATTTTCATCTCCATAAATGCAAAAGGGGGAAGAGTAAAGAAGGTGAAATCCATTGATTTTACACTGAATACAGAAATTGGAGACTTAAAGATGTGTCATACCAGTCAACAAACATCAAATCCACAGAATTTTAAAAACAAATTATCAAGATAAATAGGTCAAATAAGTTAAAAATTAGTTAACTGAAAGATCTCAAAAAAAGTTGTAAGCACTGAGTATCATCACCATGTAACTGCAGTGCTCCTTTTGCAGTTCACAATGACTGGAATTATGCTCTGTATTACCTAACTGTTCTATTAGCTACCTGAAAATGAGTATGTCTTTGGTCATAAAATGAAAGGATTTTGTGGCTTAGTAGCATGATAAATAAAAAATACAAAGGAAATCACACACAGTTCTCAATTACTTGTCAAGTTGGACTCATTCCAACCAAAACAGTCTTAGATACCTGATGGCAGATATAAGTACCCCATTACCAGGAATGCAGGTAAGGTTTGCAAATCAGAGGTTCATGACCTTAAGACGCAAATAAACCAAAAGGGACGTGGAGGTCATCATAGCTGTGCAACTAAGCATCATGCTCGGAGCTTCTGCTGTTATTAAAAGGGCTAATGTTGTTCATGGATGCAAAGACATGCGAGTAAATGGAACAGTGAAAGGGATGGGATGGGGTATGTAATGGTAATGAGTGACAATGAAATACTGTGCATAGTCCCATCGTTAATGCTCAAAAAAAAGATGTTGAAAATTAGAGAACATGCAGAGCAGAGTCACAAAATCAATTAGCATCCAGAGGGGAACAAAAGCATTATGTATAATCAGATTTAAAGATTCAGTCCTTCTGATAAACCACACAGACAACCGACAGCTTACTTGATCATCTTTAAGGAAAAGAATAAGCAATAAAAAACACTTTAATACAGCCAAGAGAAGACTTAAAAGAGACCAACAGATGCAAGAGAAGGCTCCTGTTAGAAATAAGATATGAATTTGAACAGCAAGAAATGAACAGGAAAAGCATTCTTAAAGATGGATTCTCTTTTTTTTTGGTATTTCCAGGATAAGGTATCCTTTAGCCCAAGGATTTATTCGGCCCATGCACAACAGCCAAGTGAGACAGCCAAACAGCTGCAGGACTTGACGGCTCCTCTGACCCTAAACTCTGGATGACAGTCTCAAAAAAACCCAAAACACCAAACCTCAAAGAAAACAAAAACCAACTAAACAAACAACAACAACAAAAAACCACAAAAAACCCCACAACACACCACACATACACACAAATAAAAAAAAAAAAAGTTATTGCCCTGCATTTTCACTAATGCTACTGAACATTGAATTAAATGCACAATGGACTGTGAAATGCTTGTATATCTTCGCCCAGCTAAATGTCAAATGAAGAGGTCATCTGTTAATTAACATAAACGTCACCTCTCTGGACTTCTATCAAATTTATTAATAAGTAAACTCATCCCACCACTTAGTGCTACAGGATTACCAAGGCAAGGGAAGTCTTTTGGCTTTTCACCTCAACAGCCTGGGTGGGCAGAAGGACACAACACCTGAAGCACACAGCAGATACACATTCCCAGTCACAAACCAGCTTCATGGTTGTAGAGTTACTGACTCCTGAAAAACTTCTTCAAAGTACTCATTAAGACACTTTCTGCCTCAGTAAAAGAGTTCAGAAAAAAAACCCAAACACCTCCATTTAGCATGTTTGGGAAGAAAAATAAGTATCCAGAAGTCAGCCATTTCAGTTGCTTCTCTAGCTTTGTATCTTATACCTCCAAGGGTGATGCGCATACATCGCCATCCCGACATGGGCTGTTAGTCAGACCATGAGGGAAAAAGGTCCAGTTGCTGATGATGTGAACCAAAACTGCACAGAAAAACTTTTTAAAGCCTTTTCTTTTTAAATACTTACTACTCTTCGATTCCATTATATCCCACAAGACTAGAAATAGAAGAGGTTAAGCTGTTGCTTTCATTGCCTTACAATTCACTGGCCCGCCCAACATTAAGTTTCTACCAATTTGTCTCATACTGAGTAAATGAACATAGCACATAAATTCAACACAAGTTGTGGCAACATATTAAGGAAGGACAAATTAACGGTCATCTGATGTATTTAAGAGAGAACTACATATTTCAGACTTCCAACTGCAATGCATATAACCAGATCCATTAAAGGGAAGGGACCAAGAAGCTGAAGGAAACCGCAGCCTACTACTGTTCACCATTCCAAGCACCACATATCTTCAGGAAATAAGCTTTTATTTACTGTGTATGCCTAGGCTAGGTTAAAGCAAAAATATTATTAAATTGTCCTTCTGATTTGGGATGGGAGACCTTACCTTTTATCTCATTTGTACCCTTTTTACCCAACCAACGTGCTTTATTTTTTTCTGCCCTTTACTTTCTTCCTGTGGCTGAATATATTTGAATAATCACTATTTTCCCACTGGGCAAACACTGGTTAAAGAACTCATCCTTCATAAATTCAGAATAGTGATGCAACTAGGAAAGTAAGAGCTAAATCTTCTTTATCTACAGCTCTCATATGCATACATCAGAAAGACAATCTCTCTTCTTAGACTATCTAAAAGGTAAAAACGAGCCTGAGAGAAAAAAGGATATGAGGAGTTGACTCCTGAAATTTTTACCTATTTAAAACATAGCCAATTAGTATAGACAGAAAGTTAAGCTTGAAATGTGAGAAATCTTGACTTCTGCATCACTTCTCCAAGAGACCCAACTATCACCCTAACAATCCCTCTAGACACAGGAAGATTAGTGTCAGGTTTATGAGAGCTCCCTTCAATCCAAATCGACGTGAAGACCTAATCCAGCTTAACTAGAAATAGGCTAGCCAGGTCTAGTCAGCAATAAGCATGAATGTGTCTTGTTCTAAAAAGGTAACTTCTGTAAGAATTCAGTTGAAGTGCTAAAAATCTCATGGATTTTTATTTAAAGTCACATTGATCACAGGCAGTTCCAATGTATTTAACTGGGCAGAGTGCTCCTGGCAGGTCTACCTGTGCAGGTCCACCACAGAAGTAGGAGAAGGACAGCGGGAGGAGGGAAGGACATAAAGAAAACATAAAGAAAACTCTGTCAAGTAACACAAAATTCATTCACTGCAAATTACCAAAATGCCTCCACTTTTTACCTGTGGCCTTAAATTAATGATGTTAGTTATGAAGAAAAGCAAGTGGAAACACTAAGTTTTAATTAGATAACTAATTTCTTGAAGAAGACACACTTGAATTGAGTAGATCAAAGCTACTAATTTCACTTGTTTCTAGGATTGCGAAGCTATTTGCCTGATGGCAGGCAGTAGAAGACAGTATGTTGAAAATGAACCAGAGAGGCAGAACGTTGGAAGATAACCACAAAGGCGGGGCAAGGTGCCGGGTGGACTCTGTCCACTGACAAATGCCAAGGCATCCTGGTGAGTGCAGTGCAGAGCTAATCATCAATCCACACCGGCGCCGGCTCTCACAAACCAAATTCCAAAGCGAAACCAAGCGTCCCAACAAGCACGTGGCTGGTGACCATGGCTCTGCTGACACATTCCTGGGGACAAGCTCTACCCCGTGTTATGGCAGGCTCAGACTGAGCAACGGAACAGGGACTGCTCATCAAGTTACCTTTGGGATATTTTTTAATCACTGTTCCAAATGTCTGTTAAGCAGAAGCACTTCTGGACATTATGTCAACAGGTCAGTCTTCCCTCAACCATCTGAGAAGTAAACAAACTTAGAGAGATCCAAAAGTTACATATTACCAGAAACTTCACTGCAGAGACAGGAACCGAGAAATACTTGATTTAAACAAATAAACAAATAGCTACCTGCCTAGAGAAAACAAGTCCTAATCCCACAGGGTTCCCTGAACAGGTCGCCAGTCTGCCCCGCTGCTCCAGGGCTTGGGCAAGCATGTGCCCGCTCCCTCCTCCATCCACCCTCTGCAGCCTCCAGGGGCAAGGACTCCACAGCCTCTTTTTGTAGCCAGATCTGAGCAGTTCTGTTGATGGTTAGAGAGCTTTTGTAAGACTAAACCACTGATGGTTACAAAAAATGGCCATCTTCCACTCCCTATTTCCACTTTGTCTACATGAATTTTGACCAAGCAAAGAGCAGGAGGTTAAACCACTTACTATCCAAATACTGGGTTTTTTTTTTTTCATTTTGCTCTGGAGTTTTTTTGTTTGTTTTTGGTTTTTTGGGTTTTTTTTAAGCAGACACCCCCTCAATTACATACTCAGGCTGTGTTGTTTTATATTTTTTTAACAAGGATCAACATATCAATGTCAAGTTCAAGCCAGCCTCATGCTTAAACAAAACTCTTTAAGTAGTACTGCATTAATTCTAGTTACCCCAGCTTTATTATAGCTAATAATGTGCTTTTAAAATATTTCTTAATTCTAATGGTAGACATTTAAATAGAAGAGGATCACCCTCCACTATAAGCTGAGCTTCACAACTTCCCATGGTGCATGAGAAAGCCTGTAAGAAAAGCCAAAATAAATATCCACAACCGAGCTGAACTAAAAGATAAAGGTAAAGAAGTAGGAGAAACACCACGTTGAGGTTGTTTGTTTACTTAATTCCATCTTAATTATTTAGACTCTCATCTCACTAACAGCTGTGCAGGTGCTAACTTTACTTCACGAAGGACCTACAGTTTTTGTTTGCATAAATCAAGTACGTTTAATCAAGTGCACATTAGCTCATCAACACATTGGATGTGATGAGGAATTGCATAAGTGACAATGCCAAGCTATTTTGGTGATTATTCATTATATCTCTGCAGAACAGTCTGACTAGAGGAAAGAGAAACCAAAATGACAGTAAAAGAACGGCAGCAATTACTTTACTAGCAGTTAACGTTGCCATTAACTGCTTGCTGGCAAGGGCTTTAAGTTGCAAACCCCAATTTAAGATGGTTACCTTAATTTTACAATTGTAACTCAATATTCAGAATGTGACACTAGTATAACAAATATCTTTATTCAGTGCTCCACACAATAAATAATTGAAAAGCTGCAAATTACAGCCATTACAGAAATAAAAATGCTTAGTATTACATCTTCATAAAAATAAATAAATGTGCAAACCATTTTTTCAAAAGCAAGCCAGAATCCAAACCTGTTAGCAACAAGTCACTGGAATTCTTTTGCTCTTAATAGGCATTCATGAAGAGATCCTCCTTCAAAATGTAATTTGTTCTTAGGGAGCTTCTGTATGCAAGGTAAATAGCTCCCAGTTTTGTAAAAGTATTTGAAATCTTTATCCCACTTCCAACCACATCTGTAGGAAAATTCAGGCAGAAGAGGGCTGTACCCATAGTGAGGATATTTTACATAATAGGTCTTTAAGTTAGATGGACAAAGCAAAATTTAGCTAAAAGAAACAAAGTTCACTTGCTGATTCACAGAATGGATGAAGGAAGAGAAGAGGAAGAAGAGGGCTGTTGGGGTGCACCATCTACTATGTCCTTCTGAAACCCAGAACCCCATGTGCTGTCACTGACCTACGGAGGAGGTCACGCAAACCTCTTCATGTGCAGAGCTGGCTCCTGGCTACCGCTGCCCACTGAGACACGGTACAAAGTAGTTCACTGGAGTCACATTTGTAATTTCAGAAGAGCATAGGTGCTTGTGGGCTCTGGTTCACAACTGCAGCTCAATTCAGCTGATCCCAGCTGTTTGCCTTGTCCCTCTGCCAGGACAGAGAGAGGAACAGGAGGTTCATGCTACTGGACTTCACAGCAACACACATTAACATGAACAGCCATAAAATGCAGTTTACATTCATGTGCCAGGCTGTAAACTCTGGCAGATTCAAAGTCCAATAGGAAACAAGGCAGAATGGCAAAGTAATCTCTGGCAAAGAGACAGGAGGAACAGCTGGATGCTTCAGCTCCTGGAGCATAAATCAGAGTCACAAGTGTATTTATTGCCCTATCCATCCCACATCATTGACAACCTAGGAGTATTTGACAAGTCTGATTATAAAAACTATTGTGACAGACTATCACAAGTATTCAAGGCTTCAGGTACATGTTTTGGGGGTTCGTTTTGCTACATGATACAGCATCACATTTTGATGGGTTGACACCAGCTTCTTGAAGTTCTGTCAGATCATTTTAAAAGCCTTTTGTATCAGAAGCCACCATTCAAACTCCTTTCCTGAACACTGCCACCATTTACTTTCTATAATGATTTAAGTAATATATCCTAAGAAAGAGAATTTTCTATTTCATGTGCAATCAGACAAGGTTACCACCGGAACTTAGGAACCACAAGCATTCAAGACATGCCATGCCAGGCTCGGAAGCAAACTTCCTCCCTTTTGTTTTGGCTGGAAGCATGCTCTGTTCTGGCATTTCCATCACAGGCAGCAGCCCCCAAACCCAAGCACATCGGATCTGTCCCGCAACCCAAGAGGCAGGCTGGGCATGAAGCACCAGCCCAATCTCACTCCCTAGGTCACAGCTAATGGGTCACCCAGGTGATTTGCCTACAGCATGGTACACAACGTTGTTCCTGCAAGGCCAGTTACATATTTCAAGCTTTGGGGGAAAAAAAAAAAATAATAAAAAAAATCAGCCCAGCCTTGGAGTTGATGCCTTCAGAAAAGAACTGTAAAGCAAGCTGAAGCCAATCCTAGGTACATACCAGCAGCCTATTACTTACCAACCTTTGCTTCCTTCTAGATTCCATTGTAATGAGAACACAAACAGTAAAATAAGCATGTATCTCCCTCGAATGAATTACCTATTCAGAGTTCCCTCTGGTGTTCAAAAAGCTAATCTTCACATTCAATGTAACAGTTAAGAAAGCATCAAGTTCCCTCACAAGCAAGTTATCATTCAATGACGAGCTCAGTGACAGGGATAGGACCGTAGTGTTGTACTTCACGGACAACAAAGCCAATGTTATTTTCCACGGGAATTCAGAGACGCGATAAGCTTACACTTCCTTCTTTGTATATTCACCCGAGCGCCTGGTTAACCCAGAAAAGACCCAAATCGGTATCGATCCCTTCTGTCTCCGGGCGTCACCGAGACTGATGCAGTCTCGAAGGTAAAGTCACAAGTCACAGGTCCAGCCACACCTAAACAAGGAGGGCAGAGGTGTTCTGCAGCTCCCGAATAACTATGCCTTGAGTCACAAGCCTTTCCAGCCTCACACTTTCATTAGCTTGCACGAAACGCGAGCAAAGTACAGTATATCTAATTAACAGTTTGGAAAGAAAGTTTAAAGCTGCCTCTGCAAAGAGACAAAACGCGTTTGCAGGAAAAGCCAGATGAGCTCCCGAGCAGTGGGGAGTGAAGGCGGAGTGCGGGGCCGGCGCCGGGCCAGGGCGAACCGCGACACCGGGGCTACTGACCCCGACCGCGCCGCGGAGATTGCGAAACTCCCGGGAAGAGCAACCAGCCCCCGCCGAGCGGGGCTGCGCTCCAGCAGCGGGGCACCGGCGCTCCCCGGCTGCCGGGCAGGAGGAGCCGCCGCCCCACGCCTCCCCTCGGCCCTGCGCGCCAGCTCGGGAAAGACGCTTGAAGTCCGGAGTCCCTTAACCAAAACCATCTGGGGCGCGGGCAGCGCGGCGGAAACCCCCGCCGCTCCAGCCGAGCAGGGGGAAGTTGCTCTACCCGCGACTCACCAGATCCCGAGCAAGGGGGAGAGATGAGGGGACCTCGCCGCGAAATCCAACCCCCTAGCCCCATCCGGAGGCGCGCAGCGGCGGGGTTAGGAGCTGCGTTACCTTCAACAGGTGCAGGCGCCGGCAGGAGAGAGCCCCGCGGGCACAGACCGTCCGAGTTGCCCGAGCAGGAGCGGCGGTGCCCAGGAGCCCGGGGCGGGCGGCGGAGGCGGGCTGGGCAGAGGCGCTACGGCAGCCCCCGGCGGCCGCCCATGCTCCCGGCGGGCCCCGCCGCCGCCACAGCAGCCGGAGTCAGTGTGAAGGCAGCAGCGGCTGCGGCCACCTCCGAGAAGAAGGAGGAGGAGGAGGAGGAGGAGGAGAGCGGCGGGGAGCAAGGGAGGGGAAGGCAGAGGCAGAGGAGAGAGAGAAACCGCCCCGAGAAAAATTAATCATCACATGACGGTCGCGATCCGCCACCGCCGCCCCCCGACAGCCAAATCCTACGCCGGGGAGCCGGGGAAAAGCTGCGAGGAGGGGACACACCTGTAGGCGCAGCACATATCCGCTGTGAGCACAATGCGAGACAGGAAACTGAAAAAACAGCCCAGGGAAGGCGAGAGGCTCCCGTTCGTCCCTCCTTTCCTCCCTCCCTCTTTCCCTCCCTCCGTCCTCCTCCTCTCTCCACCCCCTGCCCCCGGTCAGGATCCGCTTGCAGCGCTGTTTCACGCAGGGAGATGCAGGCGGAGGGCTGGGAGGAGGCAGGAGCTGCACTTTCTCTCCCTTTTTCTTTCCCCGTCTCCGCTTTGTTTTACCCGCCCGGCGCGACAGAGCCGGAGCGGGGCCACCCGTGGGGCCGAGCGCCTCCGCGGCCCCCGAGCTGGGAGCGCGCCGAGCCCCGCCGGGGAGCAGAGGCC
This sequence comes from Nesoenas mayeri, assembly GCF_963082525.1. NCBI lineage: Eukaryota > Metazoa > Chordata > Aves > Columbiformes > Columbidae > Nesoenas > Nesoenas mayeri. The sequence continues at coordinate 22,357,480 of NC_137541.1, forward strand.
AGGCTGGGGGTGGCTGCTGCACCGCCAGGGGTGGCGAGCCCTCCGCCGCCCGCAGGCCCGGGGTGGGGAGCGGCGGGACCTGCAGAGGCGCTGCCCGGCTCCTCTGGGCAGCCTCTGCCCGTGGTGGTCCGGACTGGCCTCCGCCGCGTTCTCCGGCGGTACAGGGTGTCCTTGCTGTTCCGTAGCTAAAGGGCTTGGAGTACCTAACAAATTCTGGTGGTGTTTTGGGGACGCTCCTGAATAGACAGGCAACAGCGTAGTTTCCAACCCTCAGCCCCGGAGCAAAGCAGCACCTGGGCTTGCCCCTCTTCTTGCACACCTTACCTTATTGCGGGGCCCAAAATATGTCACCAGAAACATTTTCAGTGAACTTAAAGTACTGCCAGGTTTATCTCTAAAGTCTCTACAATTGCAATTTCTGAAGATCTCTTCCGAAGGTCTCTTCTGCCCTCTCAGGCAATCTGCTGAAAAGCCTGTGTGCAAATTTCTCCTGTCTTCCCCCAGAGACACCCCAACAGGAGTTGATGCAGAGCCTGCTTCCTGCCTGTAAGGACAGCGTCGCCTTGCTTTAGCACTGTGATCTCTGCATTCAGCTGTCAAATTTGTTTTGACTCTTAAGTAATGTACGGATAACCTATCAAAAAGAGGGATACCTTAGAAGAATGGCTCAAATGAGCTTTGGGCAAGTTGTTTAGACTTTGTAGGTAGCTTTCCATCAGTAAAATGTGGACCAGCGATGTTGCAAGGAGTAATTAATTAGCTGCTCTTGGCGCTTTGAGCACAGCTTCATTAAATACTGTGTGCATTTGGCTTCCCACTGAAACAACAGAAGAGAGCTGGTCAGAAAGCCATGCTTAACACCCTGGGAGCTGCTGAAAAATTGTCATTGCATCTCAGAGTGACAACAAATACCAGATAAATAAAATCAACTCCAAAACGTGGGCAAGGGTAAAAAGTGAGAGGCTGTTGGAGGAGATGTTAAAGCTGACTTTAAGACCTTGTCTGTGCTAAGTGGCTTGGCAGTCTTCGTGGTGGTTTGGGACCATTCAAACGCAACATGGTGTTTTGTGGGGTTTTCCCTCTGCGTTGTGCTTAGGAGGCAGTCTCTGTGCTGGCTGGGTCTCACCAGCCTGTCCCAATTTTTTTGCTCACCTCCACCAGAAGGCCCTGTCCTTGTTTGTTTGCCTTCTTCCTGCTCTTCACCTGACTGGGCTGAGTCACTGTAAGATGAGAAGGAGCAGCTCTGGCATAATTGTAGAGTGTTTCAGAAGATCTGGATCCTCCCTCTGTACCTCTTTGCTTGCTGGAAGAGAAAAGGGGAATCTGAAGAGGAGGGAGGTGGGACTTCCCTAGGAAAATTGGGTTAGACGCATCCTGCAAGCCCTGGGAGGGATCCAGGACAGAGAAACTCACAGGCTGCTAATGGGCTTGGTAAGACCTCACTTTCCAGGTTTCTTTTTCAACGTCTGGGCTTCTGGCCAGGTTGTGCCCAAACTTTTGGCAGAATGCCCTGGAATTACTGGCCAGGCAGCTCTCCTCATGCCCTGGCCTGTGAATCCTTGCCTCCCGGCACACTCTGCCCCAGGGGCTTTTGCTGGGGACTCTTTAACTTGTCTCCCTGCCCAGGCTGCTCCAAACCTAGTGATCTGCTCACCTTGCTGGGGGAGGCAGCCCCAGTAATGGCCCCACACCTGCTTCATCCAAAGGCCACTGGCCAGGGCTGTACTTGCTGTACTTCTGTGGTCTCATGGTGGCTGTCCCCAGCGTAAATCTGAGGCTTAGCCCCCTCCCAACACACCACATGGTTCCTTCTGGCTGGAACGGTTTCCTCCAGCTCCTGTTGCTCTGGCCTAATAACAACTTCGTTTTTTTTCTTTTTTTTTAGAAACCTGCCTGTGGACACGCACAGAGACAGAGCAATGGTGACAGTTTATTTAATTCAAAAGAGGAGCTGGTGAGGTGAAGCCATGCTGAATGCTCATCCAGTCTGTAACAATTACCTGCTGTGCATTTGACCTTGCCAAGTGTGACAGGGATTATGAAGCCGAACTAGAGCTCGAGGTGGCCAGACAGCATCCCATCCCAGGACAGCTGTCTTCTCTGCTAAGCCTCTGCAAGTTGCTGCTCTGCCAGGCACATGTGGATGTGTTAAAGCAGCAAGCCTGGCACGTTGGCCCATGCTTCTGCCAGCTGGGGCACAAATGTGTGCCACAGCACTTCTGTTACTGAATTCAGTGCTGAATTCAGCACCTGGCCCGCTTGTGAAGCTGCAAAGTGTTCACAAGATGGTCTTCTGCCTCCCATTAGCCTTTCCTTCTCCTGAAGCCAGCACATTGTCCTTCACCCCTGTGGAGAAGTATGCGATACAGGGAGATATCTCCTCAGTCAACCCAGATAAACAGCTGCACATCAAAAACTGCTATTTGCAACTGAAGGATTATTCCCCTCTCTTATCACCACCCAGCAAAAAAGGAAAGAAAAAAATAAAAGGAGGTCTAATCAAATCCTAAATGCAGAATTGCTTAGAAAACAAGTAAATGATCGAATGATTAACAGTTTCCCAGACTCCCAGGGATCTTCCCTGCCAGTGAGCACTTACACATACAGAGTGTGTGGCTCAAGGAGCACAGCAGTGCTCACTCCCTGTCCAGCGTAAAGGGCACAGATGATGGGACTGTATGTGAATAGGACTCTAGTCCAGACTTCAATTTCCTGTTTGTTTCCTCCCTCTGCACTCCCTCTTTTTCTCTTCACCTTGTTATTACCCATTCGTTGTTATGGTCGTCCTTCTGTTTATTTTTCCCTGCCTGTTATTATCTTTTACACTGGATGCAAGGTCTGTGCCCCTCCTGCTTCCTTTCCCAGCACCATCAAGTCTCAGTTTTATCTAAGGTGCAGCAATACATAGTATCCTTCCTACTCCCGAGACCTTCGAGGCCTGTAAAAAAGAGCCAAATTTCCACTATTGTTATTAAAAACACCTTGTTCCACAAGCAACAGAACTAATGAAGCCATGTTTCCTGTGGATTTGTGTCTGACTCACTCATTGCTATATCCTCATCTCCCATCTCTCTTTTATGACCAACATGACATCTTTTCTCAGTGGCGAGGGGTGGCAGCCACTGTTGCTGGTCCAGAGCAGCAGGTGAGCTGCCTGTACCACGTGGCTACTGGGGTGACGGGTTCCTCCTGCATCTCTGTTGGAAAACTAATTTGAGTCTCAAGTCACTGATGCTCAGAAACCCCTGGGAACTTAATTATCTTTGAGGCTTCTACCTCTTTTATTCATTTGTTTGCAACTAGGAATGTGTTCTGACATTTTTTATGGGGGGCTGATGGGCAGATAAACAGCCAGATGATTGATTATCAGCCTTTAGGAAGGAAGGTTGTTGCCCTATGGTCACGGAGATAACCTGAGAGCAACCCAAGCAGCTAAAAAAGAACCTCAAATCCTTTAAAATTATTAAAATTGCACTTTCTGTGTGCAGAAAATTCTGATTGTCTGTGTGCCCACATGTCTGAGCAATGTCCTTATATCATGCTGCAGGATCTCCTGCGTCTCAGCAATCTCTGAAGGGGGGCAGGGGGTACGAAGGGGGACAGGATTCCTCCTCGTGTGAGCAGCAGTGGATCTGCTGTACCAGGAAACAGCTGGAGCTGAGATTCATTCTGCCCAAGCACCGCTGCTGCTGCCATCCTCTATAAGAAATTTATCTCAATAATGGGAATGCAAAGAGCACAAGAAGTAGGACACTACACAAATGGTTTAAGTCTCTTGGTTAAGATACAAGCAAGGGCTCTACAAGACTTTTTTACCCTTCATCTGATGTCTTTGGTTCTGATAGGGCACCATGTCATCTTCTGCTAGTGACTGAAATGACCCAGATATACATATTTATATTTTTACAGTCCATAAATCACCCTGGGATCTATTTTCTGGATGAAAAGTGCCAGATAAATCTAAGGTGTTATTATTAGATTTGTGAAATGTCACTGCACACATCCTGACTTTCGTGCCCTTTGCACCAAACTCACATGGCAGATCAATTTGTGTATATTTGAGGGGTTTTTGAGGTTGGTGGATTTCTCAGTGCTCATTTTCCAACAATTGCCCACAAAATGTTTAAGGATAAAATAACAAAATAACCTTAGATTAATTGTAGGATTTCCTTTTTTTTTTTTTTTGGTTCTGGAAAGTGTCTGTGGGTTTTGGTATTTTCTAACCAGCCCTGACTTGGTACATTTTTTTACCCCTGTGCAAAAGCTCACCCAGTCAGAATTTTGCTTTTGTTTAGTTTAGCAGACATTTTGCATATACGTTGCTACAGATATAAATTGCTGCACAAAGGTATGAGATATAAAACCAGCAGGCCCTGGATACAATTTCCATGTGGAATCTGCAGAAAACCTTATATGGATGTGTGCAATGTCTATACACAGATGTGTAACTACTACAAGTAGGAGCCCTCGCAGTCAAGACGTGACATTCTGACATTGCCCTGGTCATTGCCAGTTCTGTGTGAGCCCAGTGAAGAGATCCTTGCGTAATTAAGAGGTTCATATGGGCAATGATTGTATTTTTTAATGCTACCTTGAATTTTCTGTGGAATTTAATTTTAAAAATAATCAAAGTATGATAAGAAATTTCAGCAGAAAGTTTAGTGTTGTTTCCAAGTGTAGCTAAAAGGAAAATTAATATAAAATAGTGAAAACTAGTATTTGGCCCTGCCCTTTGTTGTCTTCTCCTTTTTTTGTTTAAACACACACACACACACTTAAATATAAACCAGACAAACCAGCATTTCCAATTTTAATTAAGGCAGCTGCCTAGCTGAGTTCCAAAGCCACTGTTCTGCTATCACAAAGTAACCATTCATACTAACCACTGCTAATTTACTCACGCTCGCTGGTATTGCTAATTCTGCAACTGGTTGGAGAACTGGCTATTGGAATTAGTTAACTGTCATGAACACTGCTATAAATATATCTGTATTGTAGAAAAAAATAATAGAATCTCATTATCTACTAATATCTGAAGTGGTTTTATTACAGAGATCTGGACTGTGGGAAGACAATTACAAGTAAGAAGACGTGATTACAGTGTTCTGTTCAGCAGTGGAAAATGTATTTAACTGTTTTATGCTGGAAATAATGCATCTTTTTACATCAGTAATTTCAGATAGTGTTTAATTAATATTTTTGGAACATATTGCAGGAAATTTGTGTTTATACTATACAAATGTATCTGGACTATAGTAGTTAAACATACAGCTGAAATAGTAGGAGTCTAATATGGGAAAATAGAATTATAGAAGCATTTACCAGTTTAAAAGGCTTAGATCAGTCAGAATTCATTGATGACACCTCAGGTAAGATAGAAAAATAAAGTATTGACTACTAACACTGAGGCTGTATTTTACCTTTTTATTTGTAGGAAGATTTCCGAGATAATATGGGTATTTCAAATGACTAGCTGAGCTTCCATCATGTGATGGCAACTAATCAATAAATCATGTGTCATTGTTGTGGCTCGGCATGTCAAATAGCTGCAATTCAGTGTCCATATTTACACGTTTTGAGCCATTTTTTTGTTGTACTTTTCTATCTCATTAGCCCTGATTTTAAAAGTGGTTATTTTCATGTCAATGAAATTGGTAGAAAAATCACATCTGTTTCTGCCACAGGGAGGAGATGGAATGGGGTAATCAACGGGAAACTTCAGTTACTTAATGCTGCTTGCCACCCCATGTGGGTTTACTAAAGCAGCTTTTCCTCATGAGCAATGTGAAAACTAAATACATGGCATCCTGCTAGACATCTTGGACATTTTGATGCTCGTGGGAGATGGTAAAAGGATGAGTGTTTTCAAAAACAGCTTTTGGCATACATAAATCATGAGGTTTGTACTGAGGCCTGGGACATCCAACTCAAACGATTTTGGTTAGATAGCAGCGTGAAGATGGACTAACAGAGTTTCAATTACCCTGCCTGTCGCTGTGACTTTTGCCTATCAGAATTCTAGTTCAGCCTCGGTCTGCCATATAAAAACTGACCGACATCAGTAGGTGAAATATCTAGATCCAAATCTCTGGTTTAAGAACACTGACATAGAACTGAAAAACCGTTGACCTTCGTTATGATCTTCCATTGTCATTAATCATATTTTGAACACCTTTGCCATTGTGTCAGAGTACCTAAGAAATACTCCTGATGAAGGCAGTTGGTTCACTTGGACCCAAGCCAGAATTAAGTGACATTTGCCCTCAGAGAGAGGTGCTGCAAAGAACTGGCCAAAATGCAGTTACTGTCTTTTGTTCACAGTAAACAGCTCTTGTTCATCAGGATATTGCAAAATCTCAGTGTTGTCTTTGCATCAGTCTCAAAAATGCCCCCCCTTTTTTTTTTCATGATTTAGATTATTAGAAGATTAAGTTATTGTCTTCTGGACAACAACTCAGGATGTAATAACCCCCATGTTTATCACAGGAATGTCAGATAACTGGCACTCAGGCAATCTGAAGTGAATTGTGAGAGATTGTGTAGGATTCCACAAGTGCAAAACTCAGATACTCGGTTTTCCAATGGCTCTGGTTTATGTATGTGTATATATATATATATATATACATATATATGCACCAAGTCAGTGCTCATATTCCTTCCCTGGATGCAGTGTAAGAAAGCCTGGGTCTTCACTTCCAAAGCAATTAATAGATGAGGCTGTGGCCATATTTCACTCTAATAATTCTTGCAGAAACTGTGCTCCTCTGGGACAAGGCAGAACACAAAGCCTGGAATAAAATTTGTGAGAGCTGAACAAAATTCAGTCACATCAAATCAACTATGGAACTGTCTTGCACGGTGGCTCAGGAAAATCAGGAATCTGATAATCTTTTAGGTAGTTCTGGATGTTTTTTCATTTCAAGAAAAGTTTTACAGGATAAATATATTTCAGCTCAGATGTCTCTTTAAAAGGAGAAGGGGTCACAATACCCAGCCACAGCCAGTGTGCTGCCTCCTGCCAAGGCTCGTTGAATGAAGAGGCACCGTTGAGTGCAGATGTACCGCACCGGTGTCCCTCTGCACCACGTGGCCTTTCGGCTAGGACCACATCTACTGTGCAGGGGGCTGGCAGGGACCTCTGAGGTATCTGGTACATACTCCTGACTTGGAGCGGTATCATCTACACCTATAGGTAAATTTTGGTGCATTTGCTCCCACCTATTAAAAATCTCCAGTGACAGAGGTCTGAGCATTTTGCAGGCCATCTGTCTACTGCTTAACTGTTACTGTCATCCTAATATCCCATCTGAATCTTCCTTGCTGTAAATGAAGTACTTTGCTCCTTATGCTAACAAGGATGCTGAAAACAAGAAGGTTGCTCCTGCCTCTTCACAAAACCCCTTTACATATTTGAAGACTGTGATTATAACTTCTCTCAGCCTTCATTTCTTTGCACTCCTCCTCCCTCCTTCATTCAAACTTCTCATGTAGACTCTTTCGTATGTCTCTGATTATTTTCTGGACTTGTGTAAGCGGGCAGCTTCATCCTTGAAATGCTGTTTTTATCACTGGCCATAGTCCTTCAGCTGAGCCCTTACCAGCAGTGGAAAGATCACCTCATGTGCTCTGTGAGGTGTGCCACTGTTTTCTGAAACTTGAAAGTCTGAACTAAAAAGCCTATGGGCAAATGGGGCCCTGGGCTGGAGGAGAATTGGGCCGTGTTGGTAAGGGAAGGGCAGAGCCTTGCACTGGATGGTTTTTGTTCTTTAACTATGGCAATACTACTAGTGAAGGTAAAGCCTACTATGATTAAATGACCAATACCAGTGTTATAGTACCTGAAGGTGTTATTTAGTCTTGCTGGAATTGTTTTGTTTTGCATTCAGGTTTTGTTTTGCATTCAGCCTCTTCAGCCTCTTTCTTCTTCTTTTTCTTTTTTTTTTTTTTTTTCTTGCTGAGGAGGAAAATTATATAAAAGTAATAAAATGTAATTTAAATTAACTAGCAAAATAAATGTCCAAGAGGATAAACACTGCCATTAGCGAAAATAACCAAATATACATGTAGAGGTCTAACCAGACAAAGCTGCACTCCTTTTACGTGATAGAATTAAGCCAGGGCACACTTAGCTGCCAAGTACCCAAACTAAAATGCTCTATCAGTGCAACTCTAACCCAGCGATGTGACTCCTGGGGCAGCCCTCTCTCCTCTAACAGCTTGATGCCTGAACAACGGGGACGATTCTGAAGTCATGTTCATCTAGAGACACACTAAAGCAGCAACTGGAGCTTGTAGCCAGCAACTCCATCTCCCAAATCTTCGCTCTAACTACACAGCAACTACCTCTGGTGCCTCTCCCAAGCAGTATTCTCAGCATGGTGCTACATGGAAGTGAGCAAATGAACACTGAGAGTAGCAAATGAAGATTAATGAACACTTTGTCCCTTTGTTACACTGTCCTTCTCCTCCCAGCATGTCCTTGATAATTAATTTCTTCAGGAGGGGTTTCATATTATGGCTAAGCTGGTTTAAGGTTCTCTTCCATGATTGATGGTCCCCATCCCCTTCCCTACTTCTGACCATGTAATCCCCCAGCATCTCTTTGTCCAGCTCTGGTACATATCTGATCCCATAATGAGCCTCTTTGGGGAGCTAACCATTAGAAAACAAGAAAAAGTGACATATTTTTTTCTGCTTCCAGAATGCCTGATGATATTGATCCCAGAGCTGCTTTACCACAAGGTCAGGATGGTGCCAGCAGCGGCATATGGATTGAAGTGGAGTGAGGGAGCAGGACACTGAGGCAGCCGACCACTGGATCAGCAACTGGGTCAGCCTCAACATCCGTTCTTGCTGTTAGAGGGGAAAAGAAGTCATGGGAAGCAATCACCAGGTGCTTCATTTGAGTTTTCTCTTCTGAAATCTGTGTTTTTAGCACGACCTGAGCTTCAGCTCCTACACTCCTCTGAAGCTGCAGCTGCCTGCGCTTGAAGTAGGTGGGAGGCTTAAGAATGAGAATGTTACAAAGAGGCAATACTGTTTTAACTCTTCTTTGATAATCTATTTTTCTGTTTTTCTGTAAGATTCTACCCCCAGGCCAGTCCCAGAGCAGAAGTCAATAATGCAGTAGGAAGACTCAAATACTAAGCTTTCTGCATACCAGCTACCATGGGGTGTACAAACGCTGTGCATGTGAACTCCCGCTGCCATCCACCTCTCCTGCCTCCACCGCTTACAGAAGGATGGAGACAGCAGGCAGGTCAGCAGAAGCCAGAAATCATATGACATGAGAAGTGGCTGGAGAATTGCAACTGACAAGCAGGGGACTTGTAAAAGGCAAATTTTAAACCCCCATTTCAGTCTTCCTTGTTAGGATGCTCTTAGGCCTCCTACAAGACTGACAAGCCTGATATTATCTCAGCAATATTGTATGGCTGAGAGCTGCATGATGCTCTATCAGACATTAGAATCTCTCTCTAATGTTTTACTTCTGATACTCAGGAAATTTTGTTCTGTACTTCAACCAGAAGAGAAATCATCATTTGAATAAAATAAAGAAAAACAACCAAACATTTGGCAAATACATTATTTTAATTGTAAATGTGGTAACTATTTGGAAATGTTGATATTATCTGGCAAGCTCAGTGCACACATGTATGTTGTTATTAGTCAGCCAACACATTAGATTTGTGATAAATATACTTCTTAAAATAGATTTGCTCGGTGTTTAGAGCTTTTGTCTTCTTTACTCAACAAATCTCCAAAATTATAGCAGATGGAGAGGGGAAAAACATTTTTGACCTCAGAATGGAATAGTCTGATGGAATTTCAGCAGACAGATGACTTCTGTTTGTTAATAGCATCATATTCAAAATGGTTACTACTGTGGATCACAGCACAGTATTATAGGCTTATGATAAGTATTGCTATAGAGCACATTTAAATCTAGTTCGGTAAAGAAGGGCAGAAAGAAAAATAACTTCATGTACTGTATCTGCTCATGAATACTTTAGCAGTTTTTTGTGGTTTGACATGCATCTTATTTTTACCATGTTTTCCTAAGGAAAGAAGACCTATGCAGTGATGTTTTGAATTTTTATTTGTTACCCCATAATAAATTTGGAACCATGACCTAACTTCAGGTTTCATATATTAAAGTCCTAGAAGTTTCGTAAAAAATAGGTATAGAGGTAGAAAAAGCCAAATCAGTGTTGTCATAAAGGAAAAATGTGATCTTAGGCTGTTAAGCATCAAGGGATTGAAGCAGGGAGAGGTTTAGGTATGTTTCAGGTATGGGAAGGGGTTCAAATAGTTGCTGCCACAGTTTTAACACTTAAAAAGATCCAGAGGATCAGCTACAGACCTGACTGTTTTTGATAATTTGGTTTCTGTGTGAAATATCTCCATAAGCAGGAACATGACTGTTGTGTGTCTTAGACAGAATGAAGGAGACATCTTCCTTCATTTTTAGTTGCTTTGGATATTATTCTCAGCAGCAACAGCTTAAAACCAAAATCTTGTTTCTCTCTGAATGTTTGAGATATGTGACCCACTGAGAACTTTTGCAGGTTTGGTCTCCCAGATTCGTCTTGAGCTCACCAGCATTTGCAGTGCGTTGTTAACTCTGTGCATATTGATAGCCCAAATGGGAGTATTTTTATCGGTTTAAGATGAAGCACATGTGTAAGTGTTGGCAGGATCAGTTCCCAGGAGCTTGGTGTTTCTATCAGCTAGTGGAGCAGCTCTCTGAACTCAAGTGAGGTTGCCACGGGTGCCTTGCAGAAGGTTTAATTCTCACTGACAGCTGGTGTTAGCAGCTACGTTTTCGCATTGTTTCTTTATTTTCACATGGTGCTTTTCTGAGTTATGAATACCTTTAAACCAATACATGCCTGCAATTACATGTGAAAGAAATAATCATTGTCTTTCCAAAACGTGAACTGCAGAAGCCTAAAACGGAAAATGAAGTGAAAGTTTGTTGGTTTTTTTTTTTTTTTTTAAATGTGTGAAAAACACATCAATCTATGCTAACAGCTGATTTCAGCAGCCTCTTCTGTCACACTCCTGTGGCCAGGAAAAGGAAGGTTCTTTCTGTCCTCCAAGAAAATTGCCCCCCTAATGTTACTCTGAGTCAGGGTGCAAAGAGTGAAGGGGAAATTAGTGTTTCTTCTCTTTTCGTGGTTTTGTTCCACTCAAAGGCTGTTAGCAGCCAATGAAAGCAGTTGTGCTCCTGTTGGCAGCTTTCTTTGTGTATTAGGCAAGGGGAAATGACAGCCTGCTGTAAAGGAAGGGCCCTTTTCACCAGAAATCATTGAAATTCCCTTATCCTGCCCGTGAACAAGCGAGGAAACAACAGCAGGAGACAGTGTGATGCATTGGCAATGGAGGGAAACAGCCACGGAACAATTGGTGTGAAAGCCTTCAGCCAAAATCAGCATGCGGCCCCAGCAGCCAGCCAGCCTGGACCCTGTACCTGCAGTGAGGTATTTACACCTTGGACAAAGTAAGAGGAGTGCTAAAAAAAGCATGAGAGAAACATTACACTGTGTTTATTAACAACACAGTGCTTTATCTTCAAAGTGTTGTGCACAATTAACCAACATATTCAACGAGAGCAGTAAATAGATAACATTCATTATCACCCAGTCACTATCTCACAGAACAGATTTAAAGTGATGAGAAGAAGATGCACTTGAAGCCTTGGGAAGGAAAGATTTTTAACCACCTGTTTGAACGGGTGCAACATTTTGAGCTACTACTTTGTACCACTTTGTCCTTTCAGTCTTTGTTTGACTAGGCAAGAATTGCCCACGGGGCTGATTGAGAGGGTATTTCACAGTTCTCTCTTATCACTTTGGTATCTGCTCATTAAGAGCTAGAATGAAATCAGTTCACTCCATAGATGGACCTGATTACTCTTGGATGATAGTTATCGCTTTCAATCACGAGCAGAAATGGTCTGAGCCCAATATTTTATGTGGACATCCTCACCCAGTGTGCACCTGGCCTCTGGATCCAGGGGAAGCTGGGCTAGAACTGTGCTTGGTGTGAACCTAAAACACGACACCTTCTCCAGGTTCGGCGAGGGCAGCTGTGCAATGGCATTGGATCAGTCCCTGGCTTGTGGGTTGAATTTAAGCCACTGACAGAAGCAAAGAAATCTGTAGCAGGCAATCTCCAAGGCAGCCAGATTCCAGTTAATTTCTGATTAGCTACAAAAATGATACATAAAGTCAGACATTCATACATGCTCTCACACAATAACACAAAATCATTTCCAGAAAGAGGATTCAGATCACGGAGAGCTCTTCTGACATAAAACAATATAGCTGTGCTGTTAGTTGTCTGAGTATTGTCATTTAGTGAATAACAAAACTTTTCAAAGTGATCTTGTGATTCACAGTACAAAGACACTTCAATGTGGACGCAGAAGTACCAGTTCCAAGAAATACTGGCAATCTTTTCCTCAAGGCTTTATTTTTTTTTCTCTCTCTCTCTTGCTCTCACCATCACTCTTTTTTTTTTTCTTTTTTTCCCCAAATAAAGCATTGCACAATGGCAGCAAGGGGAAAAACATGTGAAACTCCAGGTCAACAAGAAGGTCTCATTTCTATTAGATTTGTTGGGAACCTTTAGGTTGATTTTTTAAAATGTTTGTTTGTTTTGTTTAGTTTCATTTTGGTTTGTTTTGGTTTTGTTTGGTTTTGTTCATTTTTGGGTTTTGTTTTTTGATCTTAATTTTAAGAGTGATCTTCTAGTGCTGCTTGCTTCTGTAGAGTCTTTGTAAGTGTAGACCATTTGAAGTGGCTCTGAGTAATCCTTCAGATATTTTTCAGTGCTTTCTAAAGAAAATCTACTCATTACAAACATCACTAGTTCTACTAAAAATGGAGCTTGTCCACTGGTACATCTGTACTTCCTTTTGCTTCTGTTATGTTTAATGTGTGAGAGATTATTTGTTCAGCTAGGATTTTATTTGTGATAACAGACTGATAAACGGAAAAAGGCAGTGGTTATTTTATGTTGCTATTAAACTATCAAAGCTTCAAGTACAACAATATAACAATGTAAATATTGTGACTCAAAATGCTAAAAGCTGAGGAAATTTTTAAAAATTAAAATATCTTAGATGGTACATGCTTTAGTTCAATTTGTACCAAACAGCAGTCTGGCTATACAGGCCAAATTGCAGGTCCAAGCTGTGCCACGGATTCCTGTGTTGCCTTAGATCACCATTAGCAACTGCATTTTTAAACCAGTTGCTGATGTGCAACGTTTCTGTCTTAGTATGTCCTAATAGGAGAGTCACAGTCAGGCTGGGACGGCTCCAGAGGCCTTAGTGCTTCAACCGCTTGGTCGCAAGGAGCCGAGTGAGGTACCCAGCCTGCTGGACAGGAAATTAAGTCTGCCTTGTTACAAACACTTCAGGGTGATGGGAGCTATATGTGTACAATGTGGCTGAGAGTTAACATGACTGTGGTAACTACAATGTTCTACATTTCCTTCTAACTGTAGTTAACTATCCCAAAATTCATTATGTCGTTAATGCCAACACATTACTTTAGAAATTTAAAGCATTCATGAGCCAAAATACTTTGCTTCTTCATGATTTTTCATTTTTCTAGCTGTGATTTCACAAAAAGAGAAAAGCCACTGTAGGTTTAGAAATTAATGATAATCTACAATATTTCATGTACCCAGAGTATCATCCCTTTTCAGGCCAGAAGGAAACATTCCAGTAGTTGGATTTGCAGCTATTGATTCTAAATGGCATAACAGCAGGTCCACATTTCTGTTCTGAAATTGTACTGTAGCCCAACTACTGTGCCTAAACAGGTCAAACTCTTGAACTATCAACATTCAGCCTTACTTTGTAGTTCAGAGATGACTGAAGATCTTGGCAATTCAGAACAGATATATGTACTTTCCTCTTTCTCGACTCTTGCTCAGTGTTGTAAGGCTGGAGGGGACAGCTTGGATGGCACAAGGGCGGGAGATGTACTGCAGCCTGCTTGGAGCCACCCTGTCAGAAAGGGAAGGTGGTGCAGGATGCCTAGCTAGGGTCAAGAGGAGAAGGGCTGTTAGTATGAGACAGCCCTTTAGGCAAAGTGCTTAAGACCCAACACAGGAAAAAAAATGTGTAAAGGACACATGGTGTGAACTTCTTAGTGGGATTGTTGCCAGACTGCTTTGGCTCTTGCTTGTGGAATCATCTTAGATGTGCCACTGAAGTGTAAAGGTGTTGAACCGAAATGCTACTTCTTCTCCATGGGTGCCTGCTCTCCTGTAGTGTGACAGAAATTGCTCCTGGATGCCCTTTTTTTCCTGGTAATGGCAAACTGCCTTTGTGTGAAGGTGAAGCCAAGATGCTCTGCAAGTAACACCCTACTATGGACAATTACAGAAAATATAACTAGCCTTTGTCCTGATAGGATGCAGTCAAGGCTGTCACAGCAAGGAAGGATGGAAATGTTCTTGGCTCACTTGTCTTCAGTTATTGCCTTGCTCTGTTCTACACATGTGCTCACCCGCAGGGACTGCTGGACTTCTACCATTACTCATTGCTGTAGTTCTTCCCTAGAAACCTGGAAGATCCAATACCTCCACCTGACTCCAAACTGGACTGTGATGGCAGAAGCAGCGTGCAAATAGCAAACTCATAGCTGATAGCAGAGCAAAAGCCAATGGCTGTGACATGTGCTGGGCTGTCCCATCAGGTGCTGCACTTCACAGCAAAATAGAAATCCAGAGGTGTGATATAGTGCATGATATTTAAGATTAATGTTCCAGTTCTAGTAAATATCCAAAGAGACAGATCCTGAATTTGCATTTAAATAAAACAATAATCAGATGAGTAAAATGACCTTTTGCTGAAGTAAGAAGGAAGGGGCAGGAAAACTGGAGAAAATGCCTATGGGCAGCAGTGGAAAAGTCAAAGACTTAAGCATGCACAGATAATATCTGGCTTACAACATCTACTGGTACAAAGCCACTATTTTTTCTGAGTTGAGCCTGCTGAATAACTTTACTCTGATCCAGACGTTTTCATTCTCTGTCTTCAGTGTTTCTGACCTAGCACTTGGGATCCCTGAAACTGGATTTGTGAGTGAACAAGGATCCCAAACAGGCAATTAAACAGCACATGATTGCAGCTCCAGTTGTTTTGTAGTGTGACTTGCAATTGCTTTTTTACTTACTATTCCTTCAGGCAAACAGACTTTTAAATTCCTGTCCATTTCACAGGAAGATTTGCAGATCTGCCCTTAATGTTTTGCTTCATTTGATTTTGTTAAGAAATACCAGGAATTTGAACTTGAATTCTCTGCCTGGAGACATTTTCATTTGCTTAAAAGATGATCAGGCCATACAGTGAAATTCTGAACAAAACTTTCTGCAACTCTAAATTGTATTTCCTATGTTCCTTTAAAGTTAGTTTTGTAGTGTTCAGACATCTGTGCATTATGCAGTGAACAATTTATCCTGCCACAGTGTTCTTCATTAGTGTGGAAGGAGTGAGATTAATTCCTTGGACAAAGACTGTTTTAGTGTTAAATATTAGGCTTGTTTTTTTTATTTAAAAAAACCCCCCACATCAGTTGTGATCTAATTGCACTATTTCAGCAGAGCTGACATTTAAAGTATGTGATAATTCTACCACTTCAGATAAACACCATTTCAAGGACTATCTCCTAGAAACTAAATTAGGGATCATCTTTATTGAAGTAGGAAGTGTTGAAGCATTGTTAAATTAAAAAAAAAAAAATAGATTAACCTACAGGGAAAATAATTGTGATTTGTTTATGTAGGAATTTGAGATACACCGACATTGAAAATGTGAAGGTGGCCAGCCAGCCAGCAAGTTTTCACTCAGCAGAATTTCAAGTCTTCCTCATTCTACTGGCATAGATTTATTGGTGAGAAGACAGCCGTGTTTGGTTTTGATGCTTAAAACTACATATTGGGAGAAATGTCCCATGGATTACTATTGATAAATGTCACTCAAAAGATAACCAGCTTCAAAATCAATCCATCAATCCCAAACACGTACTTGTGGTTAATACATTTTTTGTATTAAAAGTGACTTTTCACAATAAAATGTTGGAAGCAGAGGTACTGGGAGGTCTGTGCCTGGAAGACATGCTACCAGGGGCTTCTGTGAAATGGCTGAGCAAACAAAATGGAGCAGGCAGCAACTGTTTCCTTGCTCCTCCAAAGATTAGAATTGATAACAATAAAGTGAAATAAAATAACACAATCCAAAGCAGCACATTTCTCAGCTTGGTTTTCAGCCAAGTCATATGTCAGTGAGTGCAGATCTCTGCCTCCCAAAGGCATTGCCTTCACTCTGCCTCTCTAAAAAGCAGTTCCCTGTCTGCTTAACTGGGGGAAGGAGGAGATGAACTAGCTGGGTTCTAGCACAGGATCTTGCCATAGTATCCATTTGTTTATTTCTGTTTTATAGCAGTACAGTTAAGAAATGTGTGCTTATTTTGATTGTAAAAAAACCCCTTCTCTTTATATTCCTATTTCTTATATAGCATTATAGAATTATGATGCATTTTACACATGCAGGCATTGTCCTTGCATGAAGAGCTTGAAATGTACAAAGAAAATAAGACAAAGCAAATAAACACAAGGTAAAGCAGAGGCCAGCAGCACAGGAGAGAGGAGAAAAGAGAATTGGTTGCTTGGCAAGGTAAGATTTAGAGGGATTTTGAAGGCAACCTGGAGGATGAAGACAGGATAATTATTCAATTGCAAGGACCCAAATAGACTGGGAAAATAGTGAAGCAAAACAATAAAGCAAAAAGAGTAAGTGGAGCAGAGAAATCAGGAGGAATGGAAGATAAGAACAGATGTTGGCAGTTTCAAATGTTTTTAGTTTTAAGGACCGCTTCATACAACAGAACTTGGTATTTTGGCTGTGGAGGAAAGATCTGAATACTGACCTGATGGAGTTAAGGAGCTAGTCTCGGCATCAGTAACCTTTCAAATGTAACCACTGGGCATGAATAACGGAAGGGAGCAAGTACTGAAACTGTCTGGCCCACCTGGGGAAATGCTGTCTGACTGCACTATGAGACCAGGCTGCAGCGCCCACTCCGCCTCAGCCAGCGTGGCCATGGATGTGCTGCATTTATCGCTCGTGCCTCAGTTCTCCAGCTGCTTCATTACCCCAGTGCCATTATGGAAAATGCTATGGTGGAGGGGGCTAAAAAGACACATGAATAGTTACGGTCATGCCTGAGGCTCATGTAATTGGAGACCGCACAAGAGACAGATGGGACATATTCTGATATACAGTCCCCTATTCTGCCATCCCAGTTCTGCACAGCAGGGCTGTTGGTGGGCTGGTTTGTTTGCAGAGTCACAAGTACCAAGGTTCTAGACTAGCTCCACTGCTTCTCTCTCTAATAGTGTCTCTTGAGTTGGTTACCACTAATGACACCTGACTTGAAAAACAGAGCTCTATTTGCATAAACATTGAGGAATGCAAATGCTCTAAGCACTTGTATTGCACTTTAGGTGAGAAGTGGAAGCTATGGGCGACAATGGTTACTCAGGGGTCCTTGCAGGACCTATTTGGATCACTTTAAAACACTGTCTCCTTTTGGGGCACTTATTTTTAGGTGTACACCTGCAATAGATCATTATAGTTTTTCATTGTGGATGAAGGTGGAAAAATATTCTTTAAAGAACAAGCAGTTGAAGCTGAACACTATCTTGATTTTATTGTAGCTTTTCATACAGCCTCACATGACATTCTCATAAGCAAATGCAAGAAATATAGTAAATTCATTTTAACTACAAGGTGAATGAATACACAATGGCTGAAATATTCTGCTTAGAGCAATTTAAAGTTTTATAGAGCACCAAGAAATACAGAACACTTATTGTCATGAAAATGTTGTTATGCAGCCACAGCTTTATTAATCAATAGCCTTATGTTAGAAGTAAGAGAATGATTAGAGAAGATGCAGTTCTATTATTTATGGAGAAGTAAGCAACTAATGGACAAAATAGGAGGAAGACTGAAACATTCAGTGCTTTGCTTTGTCTCCGCTGTTGAAAAAGCTATGACCACAAATTATTGACTATGAAATAAATCTAGCGACAGTGAAGAGGGAAAGAATGGATTAAAAAAAATATATTTGTAAGGTTCATATAAAGATATCAAAGCAAATTCTTAACAATTTCAGGCCCCTAGATTTGTAAGAAATAGCCAACATGCATTTACCAACACTCACATAATGTCAAATCAATCAGTCTTCCTTTCTTGACAGGCTAATCAGCTTAGAGGGTAAGGGGAAGCAGTAGAAATAGTATATTGTATCTTGAATTTAGAATAAGCTTTGATGCAGAATTGTGTGACTGACAGTCCAGGGAAACACGGTTAAGGTGGACTTACACAGAAGGTTGAAAAGCTGCATTCAGAGAAGTTACCAATGGTTTCTTCTCAAACTGTGAGACAAGAATGGTTCTAGTCCTTTGCTACTTTGATAAGCAGTGAATGAAGTAGAGAGGAAATCTATATAGATGCAAACATGATGGGAAAGATTATGTACTCTGTGAAGGACAAGATCAACATCCACGACAACTTTGGTAAACAGAAGAAGTGGTTCAAAACAGTACAAGGAAGTTCAATTAAGGGAATAACAAAGTGGTATGCCTAGGAAGCAAAAATTAGTTGATAAACACATGACAGCAAGAGGCAGCAGAATTGACAATGGGTTAATTGCAAGCACATATGGATGCTGTTATGTTTTATTCTTGGAGATCAGGAGGTTACATCCAAGGGAACATGTGCAGCTTGGGGCCTACATTTTAAATGAGGATAACTGAAGAAAGTTCAGAAAGGAACTACAAGAACGCTAAGGGTTTAGAAAAAATGGTCTAGGCTGTAACTCTGAGTGAACTGCTTTCTGGTACTGAAGAAAGTAGATTTTGAGGATGTGCTAAGAGTCTTATGATATATTGATACCAGGAGATCATTCTACAAAACAAAATGGCAATTAGATTTTTTCCACTTCTGCTGAACACGGGGCAAGCAATAGTGCATTTGTGTTAGAAGATTCTGCTGTGTAACAAGGACCATTTTTGCTATTTGCTGCCTTATTTGTTGTTAGGATAGTGAAAACCTGAGTGAGTTACAGGGATTTTGTAGAATTGCTATTGTTAAGGCATTAAAGAGGCACATATCATGCATGGTGAAATTACTGTTAATCCTGTTTCAGTATAAGGGAATAGACTGGAGACAGGCAAGCCCAGGGTGTGATGAACATCTGAATCCCCTGGATGTACCTCTTCATCCAAATTAACTTTCCAGAGTCAGCTGGGAAGACATTTTTAAGCATTTGACTCTTGCCTGTTGTCAAGATCTTTGCATTGCTATTGGTCTCTTAGATCAAGTTTATCATTCCTCATCTCTTATTTGTGAATACTTGTTGGCACATGCTCTGTTGGCCTTTCTGCAGGTCTGCTAAGGGCATGGTGCTGCCTGCCTTTTTCTCTAAAGCAAAGGCAGCTGAAGGAGGGGTCATTTCCAGGGTGAACCTGCCCTTCTCTGCATCTAATGTCATGTTCTCTGATGTATCACCAGGGAAACTATCCCAGGTCAATAGTGAGAGGTTTTTATTATTGGTGTTATTTGGGAATTTTTGCTATTTATTTGTCTTATGCGTGGCCTAACAACCCCCATCTGTGGGCAGCACAGAAAGAGATACTTGTGTGTGGGAGTTTCTGACATAAGTGCTGCTGCCAAGATGTGTAACGAAATCCTACTCTTTACCTGTCAGCTTGTGTCACTAAAACTCTTACAACAGCTTTTTTTCACCAAAGACTTTGCCTGACTGTACAGGAAGATATCAGTACATTTACAACATCTAGTACAATGTAATAATGTTCTGCCCTTCCTGGTGTCTAGTGTAGCCTTGGTTTAGCAATGTGTTAGGAGTGTATGAGAAAGGAAGAAGTGTAAAAAAATGTGGTGGAGGATCCTTCGGTTGACTGCTCACCAGCTTGCTACCCAGACATGGACGCCCATGGTGGCCTGAGCCTTCCTTTCTGTGTGTGCTCAGATCTAGTTTCCAGTCTCAGGCTCCCTTAGGAGCCACCCTGAGTCCTGCAGTGCCTCTGGGAGTCCCAGCTTCCCCCTCAAACCCTGACATGCCCACAGGATCGAGAGACTTGTAGAATGCGTGTGCAAATAGGTTTTGCACAATATTTCTGGGTCTCCTACTTTTCTTCAGTGGGGAAGCCATGAGAGGTCCCACACCCCCTCAACCAGCCAGGGGACTCCCTGATGCAGTTGGCCACTGCCTGGGAGCCGGAGCACTCCTTCACGCCCACTCACCAGAGCGCAAATGTGGCACCTCTTTAGTCCTCCCTGTGAGGAGGACCCCTGCCAGGTGACTTCTGGCCAAAATCACCTTTTCTTTGCTCTCTTGAGTAGGAGCTGGTTTATTGTGGAGGGCGATTACATTTCAGTGGGAGAGCACTTAAGCTAATTGCTCGTTATCGTTAGTCCTGTGCCAACATTCCTCTGGAGTTTTAGTTCAAAGGCCTGTGTTGCAATCAAAATACTTCACTGTTTGACATAGATATGCCCACAGTTCATCAGCTGAAAGAGAATGACTGCATTATGTGAACAGAGTGCACAAATATTGTCAAGGGAGCAGGTAACCAAGAGTAAAATCTGAGGGTGAGATTTCCTGTTTAGGTTCCTGAGGATGAATGGCGCTGAATAATTGAGAAGCCCTTTTCCTGCAGCTGCTGCCGTACTGAAAGGCCATCAACAATGTATCTTCTCATCACCAAAATTTATTTTATTGCTCAATTTCACATCTTGATAAATGTAGTGGAGATGTTTATATCCAGTTCACTTGTTCAGCTTGATAAGCTGTACAGAAGCAGTGAACTTCAGGCCATTTCATTTGATAGAATTCTCAGTCTAGTATAAAAAGGAAAAAATTCTGCAAAACTTAATTTTAATACTATTTACAGCACATGCTGTGGCTTTTTTCTCTGAAATATGGTGACACCTATCAAGAAAGGTTACTGCAGACAATTTCTTGGAAAGCATGTGACACGTATGAGAGGGTATGGGTGGAATAGTGGCTTTCTAGAGAGACCATAGTTCGTCAATCTTTGTAGAGAAAACAATGAGAAAATAGTGAAGAGCACATGTTTTCCTGATTATTTCCCCTCTATTCAAATACAAATAATTTATTGTGCTGTTTGGTGTCTGGTGTTTTGTTTTTTTTTTTCCCTAAAACATTTCTTTCATGTAGACTGTGCATTGTAAGCATATCAGACATGCTGCAGCATACATCACATCTTTTCTTGATGACTCCCTCTTCAACCCAGGTAAAATCTGAAGTGCCTTCCAAACTTTAAAACAGACCAGGGGAGCCTCTTTTCTGGCATGTGCAATTGCTTTGCCCAGTTTTACAGGGAAACTGTTTAGCGTGTAGCTATTCTGCACAGTAGTTTAGAATAGTAAAGCCAAATGAAATTATGGTGGGTGTTTTCAGCAGACAGGCTGTAATTATCCAGTTTGGAATTTGACCAGAGTGAAATAGAAGCTTGCGTACCAATAAACATACTAGATGTAACATGTTTTTGAAATTTTTAAACAAAGAGGCTTGTTTGGATAGTGAAAGTGCAAGATGGGAGTCAGAAAATCTGTTGCTGTGGCATACATTTAGTAGCTATACTGTGAATTATTTAAGCTCTCCTTGCCCCTGTTATTTTTCATCAAAAAGGACAAATTGTGTTGGACTTTACCACTGCTTGCTCTCTTCATTTTTACTCTTTATTAGCTCAGGAATAGTGATGGGGTTGGCCAAGTGTCTTGGACTCTTTTAGCTGTTGTTGAGTGCTCACTGGGTTCTCATCTGTGACTCCAGAACGGCCTTGCCTGTGCAGGGCTAAATTAATTACCCTGGCAAGGACAATTGTGTGAGCATTTGTTTGGAGTGACTCCACCCTGTGGAATTATTTATAATTTTAGCAATTATTTCATTTTCAAAATAAGATTGCCATTATATTTTTTATTTCAACAGAGTATTTTCCCATGGTGAGTTATTCTATGGTGGCTGTGAGCTGCTCTGTGTAGACAATCTCCTTGCTTAGGACTTTTGCATTGCCTATCAGATCTGTGTAGAAACCACTAGGAAGGATAAACTATCATAAGGGAGCTAACTGTGATGGAGAAGTCCAAAGCAAGGTTTCATTTGTGAAACAGCCATGTGAAAGCAAGGTTTTGTTTTCATGTTGAAGTTTTCCCCATAATTTTCACACTAGTATGCTTTACATGAATTTTGAAACTTCCAAATTTTGGTGTTTGTTAATTTATTCATGAGTTTTGGCTTATGAAAGAGAGGGACAGAATTTTAGGAAGGCAGAGAATTAATGAACATACATATATATGCTTGTGGTGAGGCAGGACAGAAGCGACAAAAGATTGATTTGCTCAGAGTTGACCTCAATTACTGGTCTGCTGCAAGGGACACAAGAGGGCTAATTTTGCTGTAAGTGTCATGACGTGAGAGTGGCAATATGGGATGGATGAAGTGCTATCATGATAACCGGAGATAGGTAAGTAATTTGAAAATATGAAAGAGTGAAGAGTATGTAGAAGAAAATCTCTCAGGATCAGCTTCTGGATATGCTTCAAAAAAACCTCTGAAACTCAGCAAAGGTGAAGCACTTGAAACTGTACTCAGCATAATTAAGGTTTTGTGAAAAAAATCAAATGCTTATCCAAACTATTGGTATTTGTTGCAAACCTTCCTAAGCTAGAAGGTTGTTTCTTCTTCAAAGATCGGTTCTGCACTGGTGCTGCTCTCAGTCAAGAATCTCTCAGGACACAGGCTCAGGAGATCTCAGGAGACCAGCATTGTGTTGCAGTCAGGAACAGCACAGAAGCTCTTTCTGATGCTACCTCTACAGTGATGGGATTTTTTTTAGAGAAAAGCATAAATTTGAGCCATGGGCTCGATGTAAATGAGACAAAACAACTCAGATTTATAACTTTTGTGGAGCAGAACAAGCTTGCGATGTTGGAGCCACACAGTTAAAAATACACTTAAATTCTTATAGTCACCCTGAGAACATACCACACATACTTTCACACACAAAATAATGAGACATATAACCTTTTCCCCTTGCATTGCTTCATTTTTCCCTACTATTTCACAAAGTAGCTATGTTTTCATTAAGGACAAAATATGTTACAAATTTATCACTCAGCTCAGCACACTCTCATTTGTTCTTGCATTGCTACCAATCTAGTCATGTGTGGAGTTTTTTGTTGTTGTTGGTTTTGTTTTGTTTTTTAATTATGTAAGGTTGGATTCTTATCTTGGTTATTTTGGTGGACCTCGGAAGGCATGTCACTGGCTGCAACCTGGCTTCACAGATAATTAGGTAGCATTGTGCTTCTAAACTTTAAATTCAACTACCCAGATTCAGATACCCGATTCTAGTATTTAAAGAAACTATGTTGTTCTTGTTTGCTGTCCAAGTGGTGACCACAGCAGCTCACTGAAGTACTGGCGAAGGCAATACTAGGCTCCACACAGCTGAGCACTAGTTTACATTGACACATATCCCACCATTTTCTTGGGCTGTGTGACAATGGCTAAGCACCCTGCTTGGTTTTAGAGCTTTCCAAGGTCTGTGTTGCTGGTATTAATTCTGTTTATATTTACAGCACAACTGACTCTCCCATTTGCTTAACACAGTAAGACAGGGATAGACTATCTGTTACAAAGGAATGCACAATACAAAGAGCTCAGCTGCTGGTTGAAATATTCCAATCATAAAAAGTGCTGCTAATTTAGCTAGGCGATAAATAGATTAATTGAGAATATTTATGAAGACTTGTTTGTGCAGATGTCCCAAGACAATAAGAGAATCGTATTTCCTTACTACATGAGGAGCTCATGTTTATCACATGGTAGTATCACAGTATCACAGTATGTTTGGGATTGGAAGGGACCTCAAAAGATCATCTAGTCCAATCCCCCTGCTGGAGCAGGAACGCCTAGGTGAGGTCGCACAGGAACATGTCCAGACGGGTTTTGAATGTCTCCAGAGAAGGAGACTCCACAACCTCCCTGGGCAGCCTGTTCCAGTGCTCTGTCACCCTCACTAAAAAGAAGTTTTTTCTCAAATTTAAGTGGAACCTCTTGTGTTCCAGCTTGATCCCATTACCCCTTGTCCTATAATGGTTTGCCACCGAGAAGAGCCTGGCTCCATCCTAATGGCACTCACCCTTTATATATTTATAAACATTAATAAGGTCACCCCTTAGTCTCCTCCAAACTAAAGAGACCCAGCTCCCTCAGCCTTTCTTCATAGGGGAGGTGCTCCACTCCCTTAATCATCTTCGTTGCCCTACGCTGGACCCTCTCCAGCAGTTCCCTGTCCTTCTTGAACTGAGGGGCCCAGAACTGGACACAATATTCCAGGTGTGGTCTCACCAGGGCAGAGTAGAGGGGAAGGAGAACCTCTCTCGATCTACTAACCACCCCCCTTGTAATACACCCCAGGATGCCATTGGCCTTCCTGGCCACAAGGGCACAGTGCTGGCTCATGGTCATCCTGTTGTCCACCAGGACCCCCAGGTCCCTTTCCCCTACACTGCTCTCTAATATGTAATTTCCCAACCGATACTGGAACCTGGGATTGTTCCTGCCCAGATGCAGGACTCTACACTTTCCCTTGTTAAATTTCATTAGGTTATTCCCCGCCCAACTCTCCAGCCTGTCCAGGTCTCTGGATGGCAGCACAGCCTTCTGGCGTGTCAGCCACTCCTCCCAGCTTGGTGTCATCAGCAAACTTGCTGATAGTACACTCTATTCCCTCGTCTAAATTGTTAATGAATATATTGAATAATACTGGCCCCAGTACTGACCCCTGAGGCACTCCACTAGATACTGGCCTCCAACTAGACTCTGCACCATTGACTACCACTCTCTGGCTTCTCTCCTTAAGCCAATATATCAGGTATTTACACTGTTTCCTTTCAGCATGTACATTTAGGTCTCTAAGTATGGGGCCTAGACCTGATTTTATCTCATCTGACTTAGGCATTTAACCAAGTGGGGTAAATCAGAAAGCAGAGCTGTTCTCTTTCCCTTATGTAATCAAAGCAGGGCGGGGAGAGGGGAGAGAGACAGAGAAACACTTCTGGGATAAAACTTTTGTTCCTTCCAGTCCAAGTTGCCTTCTGGAGATTAGATACCTTATTCTCAATTGATCAGGGTGACTAAGTTAAGTCACGTGGGATGATGTCATGTGGGATGTATCATCTACATCACTTATTAGAGTAGCCCATCTCTGTCCCCTGACTACATACAGAGAATGGCCTCCAAACTTATCCATCCCAAGTCTGATGATTAAGTAGCGTGAACAGTCCTCTCCAGGCCAGAACCAGTAAGAGGAAAATTGTTTTGAGGGTTATCCTTATCTCCAGGGTGTTGTCTCACAAAAGCTATTTGTTGCTCAATATAATCATCTGTCATTCATAGAATACCTTAAACAAAACTTCTCGGTCCCCTCCATCTTATATTACCCTTGCTTACTTCCCAAGCAAACAAATTGTATTTTTAAATGGATGAAGCTCCTAAGTGAATAATTTTTGGCACAAACGAAGGGCAAATAAAGAGGCACAAAATAAATTACAGTGGATGAGGCTGTAAGAAGAGCTAGTGTTTCAGTGAAATAAGGAAAGGTAGAAAAAGAAGGCAGAGATGCATGAGAAAGGTGAACTGCATGCTGTATTTGAACGAGCTCATAAAAATGTAGCAGTCTTTAAAATGAATTTTCAGAGGTAAGTTTTTTGCTTGTTTCTGGGAAAAAAAAATAACCCCAAAATGTTACTTTCCTGTTAAGATTAGAACTAGAAGAACACACTGTTTCAGGGAAATTTTCACAGAATTATACCTTATACTTTGGTATTGTGGTGAAGATATTGTTATAGGAAAAGAAAAAAAAATGAAAAATTTTATTAATTCCAGGGAGAATTAACCATTTGAACTAAAGCGGAAGAATATTCCTATTTAGCTTATGAAACGCTCAACTTAAGCTCTAGTACTGCAAACTTCTCACAAGATCCAGAGCTTCTCTTAAGCTAACCCATTCCTGTATGTATTTGCTACAAGATGTGAATGGAAAAAAGGCACAACCTTTGCTCCTCAGGCTTAAATTTTGGTGCTAAGACCTCTGACTTCCATAGCTGTCACTTCCACCCTCAGCTGGGAGCTGGAGTCTCATTTTCACTCAAGCAAAACCTCCACAGATGCCAAGAAAGGCAACAAAGTCAGAACTGGGAACTTGGTGATTTTGCAAGATTTTCTATATTTTTGTTTATAGAAACAATTTTCCACTCTGTAACATGCTGGTAATTTCTAAAAGAAATAAAATTAAATTAAAAAACAAACAAACAAATGTCAAACCAAACCAAACCCAACAAAAACCCAAACAAAACAAACAAAAAACCCCAACCCACCAAAAAAAACCTCAACCAACCAGTCACACAGAACACAGAAAAAAACCCCAAACTAAATCCAAACAGAAAAACAAAACCAAACCCCTATGCCTGTAAAGGTACAGATAATCCAGTCAACTATTTCATTGGGAAGTGTCATCTCCCACTGTACAAATTTCCTTTAGCAGACTTAGATGTTCAAGAAAGATTCAGCAAGAAATGAAATTAGATTGTCAATAACTCATTTCATAAACAAGGAACAAAAGTGCAAATACAGTAAGTGAGGTTATTTGTGCCTATTTTCAGCAATCCATAGAAAAGCAATGTGTTTTCGGTGATTTATTTAGTGACCTACTTTGCAAGACTCTATAGAAAGCTGTCAGTAAATGTTGAATCAGACTCTTTCAGACGAAATGTTGCTTTTCTTGCTGTGTGCATAAACATCTTAATATGATAATGCTGTACACACATAAAGACTGATTCAACTCAAATTGATGGCAAAACTTTCCTAATGCAAGATCTGGTCTTTAGCAATCAGTAGACATGTCTGTAAGCAGTGAAGAAGTTATAAGCAAAAGACAGTAAAAGATTTGGCAGTGGATAATACAATAGCTATCCTTAGACTTCTTTTAAAGCTCATGTGGTCTCCTGTCTTGTGATGGAAACTGTTGCCCCTTGCCTTGCAACTACCTAAGAAAGCTGGTAGTTCCAACCTCCATGCCTAACCATCCTTTAACCTGTCGTGTGTTTTCCCTGAGATTGCTTCTGATGGACAGGTACTCACTGTTATTCTTATGTTATTGAAGGGAAAGTGGACTAGAGGGAAGATGAGTAACTTCTCCATGGGCCCACAAGGAGCTTGTGTTAGAGTAGGTATTTGAAGCTGGGCTAGCACTTCAAATACTAAGTCATGTTTTCTTCTTCTAGACTCCTGCTTGTCACATCTTCACAGCTGTGTGGGTTGAAGAAAATACTGCATCTTTCCCTGGAGCAGTGCATGACAGTAATGTTCAGAATAACACTTGAGGCAGGAAGCAAACTGAAAATCTATCGAATGCACAGAAAATGACAACATTTAAAAAAGAAAAAAGGAGAACACCCTTTCAATTTGTCTTTATTACGGTAACTTAAGGTACGGCTTAGAGCAACAGTTAGCACTGGATATGACAGGAACAAAAGGTAGCATTGGAAATGTCATTTGCAAGTAGATTGTGTACCCTTCAGCACACCAGCACTCTTCAGTCTTTCCAGTGGTGCTTTCCAGGAAGCTTCTACCCAAATCAGTGCATTCACTCAGCAATCTGTTCAGGTGCAGGGAACCTTTCATAGGCTAGTATTGCTTTCTGCCAGAATCAAGCACTGCAGCAATTCCAATATAAGCACCTCTCAAGCTATTTTTAATTTCAAAAGAACAATAAATAAATAAAACCTTCTTTCACACAACTCAGCTCTTCAGCTTCAAGTACTCATCCTTCTTTACAAAGCCAGAAGTAAACTGTCTCCCCCTCTTCTGCTTTGGAAGCCTATTTACATTCAGAACCTTGAATTTGGGTGTCTAGGCTGTGTCCTAATATCTATGCATAGTTTCTTTTTGAAGCAGGACCATGTGTTCCTCTAGACCTATGTAAGGGCAATAGACTCTCCTGTGTCACTTGGGTCACCATATAAACTCCTCTGCAAACACAGGCTCTTGTGTCTCATTTCTAAGGCTCCATAGGATGTTTGTTGTATCCATGACTGCAAGATGTGTACCAGTGCACTGCAACCAATTTGAAAACATTAAAAAAAGCTGAAGCAAAATATTAAAGTGCTGCAACAAAGGATCAAATCCAGAGTATGAAGTTTTTTCTAAACAGGTAAAGTAAGCTGGGCGGTCCCATTGTTTGACTGTTGCCTCTGCTATATTTTTCTGGTTTCTGTAAATAGAGGGATGCTACTAACACTCATATAACTCATTCTGGTTTATGATCTAGTGGAGGAAGTCAGCTCTAATACTTTATGGCACCAAAGCAGAATATTTTTGCCTGTGATTCTTTTACACTGATGATCTGCACTGTAAGAACCATAAATCAATATCTAGTACAACTTAAAATATTTCAAGCTTAACAATTAAACATTATTTGCCTTTACAAGGAAACAAAAAATGTCAGAAATGCCTCTGCATTTGGTCTGCAAGGCATTTAATTTTAGCATCAATAAACATACAGGAATGTCCTCAATTTAGCTATTCTGATTTATATAGCTTTGTGTGCGTGCATACGCATGCATGTGTGTGTATATACATAAAATATATTCAAACAAGAAATACTATCTTATTTTGCTTTACTGGCATCTATGAGGAAAGATATTTGCCAGGGAAAAGGGATAAGGTAACAGTCTGAAAAAAAATGTCAAGACTAGAAGCTTTGAAAATGGGTAACTTCTGGTAAGGTCATTTTAGATTAGAAGAGACAGTTTACCTTTCCTAAATTTTCTGAGGCTCAATGTGAAACAAATAACTTCCATGCAGCAACAAAGCAATTAACACTTTTGCAGTATCATATCTCCAACCATGGTTACATATACAAAGTCATAATTCATCTACAGTGCAGTCATGAAGACATGACCACATTAGATACTGGTATGGCAAGAGTAAAGACAGATATCAGTTCACGTCATGGGTCCCTGAAGGGAGGTCGCAGCAAAGGTCAGATGTTACAAAGGCATGTCTTGTAATGTCTTCTAGAACATCACTTTTTGCTTTGCTTGCCCCAGAGAGCAAAAAAACTTGATATAACATGTAAATTATAGGTTACATGTGATTTGAGCATGTACATCGGTGAGTATGTAAGATAAAAACATCCATTTAGCAAGTGACTTTATGTTTCAAGATATATTTAGCTTTGGTAAGGAGAAAGAAGGTTCCTTGGAAGACATGCAACTGTGTTATTTTTGTAATAGAGTCTTCAATTCATTCTTTACTCAGGGAGAATTCAGAGCCTTGCAGGACTGGTCATAAGTCAGAAATGACCTCTTAATGAACAAGCTGTCCGAAATAACATGCTGGCCAGGAGGAGAGCTGCCACTCCCAGCTATTCACCTCTTTGCTAGCCTGAAAAATAACAGTTTTGTTCAGGCTTTCTTGGCTTTTACAAATGCTTTAGTAAACACCAAATGACAACTTCAATCTGTTTACCCAGAATAGCCAAATGGTCGGCATAATGGTGTCTGTCACAACAGTGGGAAATACTGTATTACCTTATTAAGTTATCATTTCTGTTAATAAACCCATGTCCTGCTTACAGTAAACAGCAGTACAGGAAGAAATCAGCAGAAAAATATGGAAAAGAATCCATGTTACTACCTAAAAACGGCTAACAACAAACTGTAAAAACTATGCAGTTAATCAGGCTATTGAAAGTGACTAAAATGAGAAAACATAAGAGCAAACAAAAAAAAAAGAGAAACAATTAGATCAACATCAGCATTTTGTAGGAAGGTTTCTGATGACCTGAAAAAATGTTGCCTGTATGGAGTGAATTGCTACAGACTAGGAATGAAAATTTGTTGTGTTGATGCTATGGAAATACTTTCATGTTACTTGCGTAAGAAATACTCACTAGTCTGGGGAAAAAAAATAAGTATTAACCTGTAGGGCATTCTATAAAGAAAGAATGCTCCTGTTCAATGTGTGTGAGCCACTACCAAAGCTTTGTAGGAGACATTGATAGGTATTGATAGAAAGTTGGCCATTGATGACAGGCATGAACCTAATGAAGAAATACAGGGAAACATTCCAGTTTTGTGGAGAAGAGAAAAGAAGTATGAAAACCTCTCACGACTTCCTTGTTTTGCTGCAGAGGCCAATTAACAAGCCATGAACAACAGCCACAGCAATGTAACAAGAAAAGACTGAGAATTGCAGGCTGAGCTCTTGATCAGTCTGGGGACAGAGCCAGGATGTGAAATTGAGGAGAGAGGGAGAACAGAGTGCAGTGCGCTACAGCCTCAGATATTCAAGTAACAGCAGGAGATTTTGGAAGCCTGCTAATATTAGAAGATAAATGGCATAAATTATAAGAAAGCTGAAATCCTGGTGGTGATGGTGCATTTTTTCAAGTACAAAGCTGAGACTTGCTCTAATGTGTTACCACATTTCAGATTCTAATAGAAGCTATTGGTTTCTGTGGTTTCAAATCTCTTTCTTCCCCTTCTCCATTTCTAATTCATTTTGAACATATTCTGGATTTCCTGAAAAGCAGGATGTGCTGGCCACACTAGAGCTTACAAAAAGATGTGAAGAGGAAGCTACGCTCATATTAAGCAACGCTAACAACATCTGAGGCACTGAAGGAGGCCACTAGCACTCGTTTTCTGGGAAGTGATGGAGAGGAAGGTCTTAGCATTTTTCAGTGTGAGAAGAATCAAGCCTGGTGAAGTTCCCTGGTGAATTGTTACTGATTTGGGAACTCTTCAGCTCCTCAGGCTTGAGCTGCACCCCTGCACCATATTGGGGCAATTATGATGTTGTTAGGCATCTGTGTGTGGTGGGGAAACTGCAGGAAACTCCTTACCCAGTCCCTGATCTGGACATCTGGAGGAACGCAATTTGAAAAGACAGGATTATGTCCCAGCTGGTCATCTAGACACAGCTTGAAATGTCAGGCAACAGTGACAGCAGAGTGAGCTCTGTGTCTGACAATACCAGGAGTGCTCTGCTGACATGCGAGAAATATTTCACTCACCATCCTGCTTGGAAGAGAGATTTTCAGCATTACACAACTACATTAAAATACAGTTTGACTGACAAGTGTCAGCATTCAGCACAATAGATGCAAACTTCATAAACTGACTATGTTGCTAGCGAATATGTCCCTATACCCTAAGCCACTGCTTTTGCAGATGGAGATCGAGAGAGACTGCATGCGTATGTGTATACCTCACCTACACATTTACAAATGCTTCAATGTTATACTGAAACCTCAAACAAAGAGGGGAAATCCATATGAGGAACAGCAACAGATGTATGGCAGGATTTATTTCACCTAACTTTAGACATCCAGAGTGTAGGCGTCTCCATCTGAGCCAGCCAGGCTGTGCTCCTTTTATAACCAACGAGAGAAAATAGACACTTTCAGGGCCTGATTCGTCTGCTTTATTTTAGATTACATCTACATTGCAATGAGATGAGATGCATCCTAGAAATGCCATTTTCTTTCTATAGAGTATGAAAGGACCTTGAGGTGACTAACTTAAACCTAAATTTGAACACTGGCTAAACCAAGAACTAAAAAAGTACAACCAAACACTTTATTTCGCCCCTGCCCCCACCAGGGATTTTTTTAATGCTAGCCTTGTTTTCTGTTCAGTTATAGCATGATACCATAAAACAATGTGGTTTATGAGCAAGTGACAGGGCCTATGGGGCCAGAGCTGTCTTAAATCACATTGCTACAGAACTCTTCTGTGCCATGAAACCATGACTGTGATGTTGATCCCACATGGGGATTTAGGTAAGACCTTTACAAATTGAAGATGAAGTAGATTAGCCCATTAAAAAAGGCAGAGGTTTATTTAGCTCAACATACACAGACTTGTGCAATCTACACCACTGTTACCTGAGTGTTTATCCAACTGATCAGCAGATCCCTAGGGCCAAATGGCTCACCTAGTTTGGAATGGGTATATATCTGACTGATAAATATATTGGCTCTTCATTACTCTAACAGTGGTAGCTATGGATGTAAAACATCTAAAAAGTGAAAAAAAGTTCTTATCGCTAAGGATTCTGTTCTGTAAGGCAGACCAACGTGAATCTTCCCACATCTGTGTAATACTAGGGGTACCCAGGAGCAAATCCCTGTGAAATTCAGTGCTTCCTTAAAAATGTTTTGTTGTAGGAGGATTAAAGTGTCCATTTAGTGGCCTTCAGCTTTCTTGTGTGGTTTTAGTTTCTCCTGCCCCCGGGAGACCTTTGATACGCTTTCTTGCTCAGGCAGGCAAAGTACAAGCTGTTCACCTGCCTGCTGAAGGCACCTCCTGCCTTGCCCATCCAGCATCATCCATCACCTCATCTGGGACACCCAGAGATGTACAAAGCCAACATGCTGCAGTATGTGCCTTGTGGTTCTTCACTTACAATCTGTATTGTGGGGCAAATACAGGAGCTCCTTCCCTTTAGCTACTTATGAGCTGATTTACTAATCTTCTTTCTAAACTAAATACATTAGAAGGTGCATTGCAAACCTAGAGAAACACCAGAAAAAAACTCATTATTTAATACTTTGTTTCACATTATCACACATTAAAAGCTACTTCTCCCTGGATATTTTTTGTGCCTTTCAGTATCAGAGATTCAATGTCCAAGTGAGTTATTTATGGAAGACTAGGGTCTGAGCCTAAAGCAGAGAAATAATAAGTTTTGGACTGGGGATACATATTATCTGTTGGCAAGTAATTTTAAGAGGATTCTTTCTTCTGCTTTCCCTCAGCTTTATCCCCCCTTTCTTATAGTAAGAGTTGGTGCCCCAGCAGTTGGGCCAGTTCATCTTTTTTCACACGACCTCCCTGAAAAATGGACTTCTCAAAAAATTCAGCTTAAAAGTATAATATACCCCCTTTTGACTCCAATCTTATCCTGGATCTGCTGTAAAAATATTACATCAGTACAGCCTGATTCTTCAGGTCCATGATTAGCAAGGCCAAAGTCCCTCTAGTAAACCCACATAGCCATCATTTTACCTCTAAACTTAACACATCTTAGAACTGAATGCAGAGAAATCAACAATAGAAAGTCACTGCAGGTTCCTACAATGCTGTTTTATGAAATCATTTTACTGTCTACCACGTCTGAAATCGTTTTTGTTTTAACAGCATAATTTAAAACTTGCTTGAGGTGCATCAAGTGAATAATAGGCTGGCAGCCAAAATATGGCAAAAGTATTAAAATTTACATTAAGCAGAGATTTGCAGGAAGCTCTGGACTATAAAATCTTTCTGATTAAAGTGTGGTTCTGGGCTGAAAAGTGTGTATAAAAATATGAAATACAGCAACTGCTTGATGTTTGCTCTTGAGATAAAGAATTTTCACTATAGCCTCATTCCTGTTTCTGCTGCAAAGCTTTCTCCAGTACAGAAGAGTAATTTTATTTTCTTTGCATTCCTGTATCCTTACAGTTATTAATTCGGTGTTAAATACAGGGCTTGTTGTGTCCTCTGAATTGTTGTTGGTTGTTTGTACTATTTACAAGTATTGTGTACTTATTAGCACCTTGGTTAGGTGCTAATAATCAATGATCAGGTTTTCGCTGTTCCTCTCTGCCTGGAGAGCTCAAATTTAAATAGACAATATGCACATGGGAAAATCGGAAGCATAAGTAAATTGATTTGCCTCATGTCTTGCAAGTGGGGCAGAAGGGCCAGAGTAGGAATAACTATCAGGTCTCTTGACTCCAGCTCTAGGACTTATTCACTGATTCATCTTCTGAGTATATTTAACAACAAATAGTCCCTGACAGAAACACCTTACAATTTAAGCACAAAATGAAAGAACTTAAAGGCTGGGAAGAAACACTAAAGCTGCAATGAGATGCATTGGCTAGAAACTCGCTCAAAGTGACCTTTCTGCTGTTTCCTATAATCTCATATTCTTTTCCTTTTCCCACCCCTTTCCCACCTCCTGTCCCCCTGTGGCACAGCCTCTCCCACTCCTCTGGGATGGTCTCAGTCACCAGCGAGTCTGCTGAGGGCAGAGCTCTCCTGTGCAGGGATTACCTTCCAGCTCACACCTTCCAGGGGTGTGAGCTGCCTCACTTGGGGGGTACAGAAACAGCAACCCTTGTGC
The DNA here is from genome assembly GCF_963082525.1 of Nesoenas mayeri. Taxonomy (NCBI): domain Eukaryota; kingdom Metazoa; phylum Chordata; class Aves; order Columbiformes; family Columbidae; genus Nesoenas; species Nesoenas mayeri. Next base: position 22,391,799 of record NC_137541.1, read on the forward strand.
AAGAGATGTGGGTGAACAACAGCATCAGCAGAAGAGCCTGGAAAGTCTAGCAGCTAGAAGCTGTCAGAGCAGCTCTGTCTTCCCTGCCAAACAGCACCCAAATGATGGCATTAATTAATTTTTACTTATTGCTATTATTAATTAAGATTACGATTGCCTCTACTCAGAAGAGCAATGAGAACACCTTCAACATCTATAATTGCTGAAAATTATCACTGCTAGTGACTCTGTGAGAGTAAGAAAAGTACCAGGCTTTACTTTCTAGTCCCAGGTGAGTTTTGTAGAGACAGAAGTTCATTAAACCACCTTGTGAAAGGAACCTATTTGATCCTGAAGTCATTCAGGCAGCTGCCATTGAACCCTAAAGTGTGATTGCTGTCATTTTTCAAAATATAAGTACTTCTATAGGTATATGCTTCTATTCTGAAGGATTCTGGTCAGAAGGAAACTCATGCTCAAAGCAGTGGACATTGGCCAGTTTGCATGGTTATCAGTGTTGCAGTTATCCTCAGATTTAACTTGTTGCATAAGAAAGTAAAAATTGGCCTGCTTAGAAGGCAACTGGGAAACTTTATTGAAGTGGCAAACTATGTGACAGCTAAGGAAATAGGCTTTTATGCACAGGGAAACAAGTGTTAAAGTCAAAACCACACAAGGCTTATTAAAATCGTATTGAGTGTTGGCAGTGAATAAGTGCAGATGGCTTTCTGAAAGCAGCTTCCTGATGGTTAAAAGAATAGAAAATAAAAACAAAAATACCTCAATTAACAAATTGCCATGATTGTTGAGGTAGAGATGTGAGAAGATGGACAAAAGAAATTACTGAGTGTCAGGGCAAATTTGCTAGTTGGCAATGATGTTGCTTAAAAATGAAGTAGGTGAATGAACATTTACAAGTTCTCAGCTGCCAGCTGCCAAGAATGAAAGTTGCACATCTGGCTAATAAAATGGATTTGTTCTTGATTGCTTGGTTTCTAGTGGTGTTAGCTAAAGATGTAAATTTCTGGAAGAAAGGGAAAAGGTCTTATCCCTAAGGACTCTGCTCTGTAACACAGACAAACATAAATCTTCCTGCATCCATGTAATATCCGTGAGCAATTCCCTGTACATTTCAGTGCTTCCTTATAAGCATGCTGCCAAGGATTAGAGTGTTGCTTCAGTGGCCTTTAGCTTTCTTGTGTTGTGGTTCTTGTCCCTATTCCCCCAGGGAGATTTTTGATACACCCTCTTACTCTGGACAGTGAGGAACGAGCTGCTCATCTACCTACTGAAGGTCCTTGCTGCCCTGCCCATCCAGCACCATCCATCAGTTGATCTGTGGCACCTGGTGCAGTAGAAAGGTGACAAGCTCTAGTTACCACGTGACTGGTCTTCTAGGTAAAGTGGGGCAAGACAGAACTGGGAGGATAAGGAACGTGGCGTTGAGGAGGTAGGGTAGAGAGTAGGAACAGAAGGAAAAAAGGGGAAAATGTTGTAGCACTAGGGTGAAGGTCCTAGCTTAAAATTGGAAGAAATGTGGTAAAGGAATCTATGTAGGTGACATTGTTTAGCACAGGGTTTTGCCAGTTCATTTGGACATGGTGCAGCTCATTTACTTTCTAAAGAAATACCTAGGGCCAAATCTTTCTATCTCTCTTGAACTAGTGATTCTCTTTACAGGTCCAGCCTCATTTCTGATTCCCATTTCTAATTCTAGTTTCTGATTCTGAGTGATATAACACCTACACACTTATGCAGGTCAGCTGAGATGAAAAAGCCCCCCCCAGCCCTGGCATGTTCTTTGTTCTTTCATGTTCAGACAGTGCACTCTCACAGCCTGTTTATCACTCCTGAGATGCTGAAGTCAGGGTATTGCATATCCCAGAGTTGTCAATAAAGTCACTCATGTATCTATGAACTACTTTTTGTTTCCTCTCACAGGCTCAGGCATTCACTATTTACTTAATACCATTTTGACAGTACTTTTTAGTGAGGCTAGAAGTTGAATGGTTTTACTGCTGTTGGCCTGCAGCCAATGATGCTTCCATCTCAGTTTGGAAATGAAAAAAACAGAAAGTATAATAAATGTGGTTTTACTTCATTTCTCTATGCCAATCACAGCTGTTGCACTTATAGAATAGCACAAGGCCACAGAGCCTCCTGGGCCACATGTGACTCACAAAGAGTTCCAGTGTGACTTCCAAACTGGGGATGCATTTCACAACCAGGGCTGTACTTCTGTCATCCACAACTCTGTCTCAGAGAGGAAGTGAGTTAAAGGAACTGTGGAAACTCAGATAGAAGTTTGTCCTGGCACTCAAATTCTTGTCCAGCCCAGGTAAAAATTGGAGTGGAAAAGTGGGAACTATGACTAAATGTGATGTATATGACATGGCAGTTGTTATGTACTTTGACAAAGTTTGGTCAAGTTTTTGGCATGTAGCTCACAAGGTCAGAAAAGTTTGTAGTTGCAGCTTGCATGGGCGCTGCAGATGCAGTGATACAAGCATGCTCTACAAGTAGTCTAGGGCAGCAATGGGGAATTTATCCTGATTTTGGCCTGCATTCACCCTTTCTGGCTTAGGTCTTAGTAAGTAAACAAGATTTCTTTGTACCGTACCTACTTAATAGAGAAAGATAGGGACATTCAAAGGGCCACAGAGTCATTTTATGATCTGAATTCCTCTCTGAGGTGACTCATTGGTGAATAAGATGCCTATAGCTACAACCTCCGGGCTTATCCAGCCTGACAGCATTAAGGGAACACTTTTATCTTTAATTAACAGGCATCTTTGGTCATGAAGAATGCTGTGATCAAACATAATGAAAGCAGATGTATGTCAAGACTGTATTGAGTATACCGTGGACTCTGTCACTATATAACATGAGTAATAAAAATATTTTTTGTAACATGTTGACTGTTAATGGTGTCATTGGTAAACATGATCAGCTTTAGGGTAACCCCTCACAAGTGCAGTCCCACTTCTGAGCTATAAATTGTTGGTGTGACAGTCAGCCACTGCAGCAATACTGCACAAGTTGTTCAGCCTCTAATATTCAGTCTATATGTAAAAAGAGGAAAGAAATAAGCCCCACTTAGACTGTTTGGTCTTTATTATTTTCTCCATGTATCCAGTCCTCATACACCCTGTTGGTTCATTTGTATGGAATTAATTTCTGTGCATGAACTGTAATGTCAGTATTTTGGTGCCATTGAAAAACAGGAGTTTGCTGTTAACATCTGCTGGTGGTGAGAAAAAGAATGGCCCAAAAATCTCAAAAAAGTCCTGATGAACAGAGGAGAATGAACTCTCAGCAAGGTGTAAAGAAACAGGATGAACAAACTGTGTCAAAGTGCCCAACTGGTAAGAAGCCCTTCACAGAAATGACTGCATTGAGTAAAGGAATGTCATGAACAAACTTCAGCACACTGCCTGCTGAGCTCAAGGTAGTGTTCAACTGGAAGGTCATGAAAGCAGCTGATTGCATAAGGTTTCCAATCCAGGCAGCGTGAAATGTGTGCGTGTAACTAAGGTATTATGGAAAATACAGAGGGGAAGATAATTCATCAGGTTAATAACATGAAAGAGTAAATTGCTGCATTAAGAAATACCATAATCATCTTATACTTTCATGCCATAAAGATTTAAAAGCTGCAGGTGGTTGGTGGCAAATGGAGTGGCAAGGGTAGGCAGTACCTTGAGGATGCCAAGATGAGTCAATGGACAAGAAGAGTAGCAAACAAATGAGACCACTCAACAATAGCCTAAACCAGAGAGGTAAGTGAGGACCTCTCTGCTGGGTACCATACTTACCAGTCACTGCAGCTGGCATATGAACTCCTCTAGTCTGAATGTTTTTTGGGATCTGACCCCCATTTGGGCATTTTTGACTCTGCCTTGTGGGGAGGAGGGGGGAAGGGATGGTGACAGTTGCCTACCTGCATGCGGGTACTGGTGAGAGGCCAGGTCATGTTGCTCTCAGGATATCTCTGAAATATCCAGCTACAGGACAACAAGGAGGCCAAGCAAATCTTAAGGGGACTGTAGCTCCATGAATGTTGCCTAACACAGCACAGGAGACCTGAGTAATGTGACAGAGTTGCATCCACACAATCATATATCCCTGTTTTCCACATTAGGCCCTCTAGTCTCATTGATCTTGATTTGTTAGCCAGTGTTCCCAAGTTAGTGTTTATTACATTTTCCTTTTCCTTTTGATAAAGTTCTGTGGTTTAATACTTTGGGTCAAGTGCTTGTCGGAGGCCAGAACGAGTTCAAGAGTCCTTAGACCAAGATATTCTGTTTTCTAGAGTTGTAAGAGTTGGAGCTAGTTTTGCTTAAGTTTTGAGAAGGCCAAACTCTTGGTAAGTAATTCTCTTTGCTACTTAGCAGCATCTTGCAGAGGAATTACATATTCATGCCTTGAGAAGCTGCCAGTTGTAATGTCGCTTTTGTGGTGCTTCTTGAGATAGCAAAATTAAGCAGGAATATCATAAATGTCTTACTTAATATTCTATTACACTCATAAAAACATTACCATCTTAGACATAACAGTAACTTCCTTATTTTATTAAGTTGTTTGGCAGCTAAGGAGCTGTAATTCACAATCCTCCCTCGACTATAGATTCAGTGTTTGAAGAGGCTATTCACCTAGATGTCCACCCCTTTCATTTATGATTTGCCAGAAGGGGCAGAATGGGAGCTATGGAGCAATGATGAAAATAGGTAGCTTTCTCATTAGCGACTGCAATTCACATCTGGTTTAGTTACATAACCTAAAAATCAATGGCAGTTTAAGTTAATTCACTGGCTGTGAACTGCAGCAGTTAAAACATCTGATTTACGATCCCTGGTGGAACTCAGTGCTCCAGCTGTGGGGGAGGTCACCTCTCTAGCTGACTACAGCTACATGTGACAAGGAAAAGGAATCAAAACTGTAAGGCATTTTGCTCTGGTTTGGGGAGGGTTTTTTTTACAATGTCTTGTGTATACTTCGCAGGCAGCTTGATGCATTCAGCATCAGCTGCTCAGCACTCAGTGTTCCTTTTGCATCCCACTGACTGATTGAATTTTACTGGAATGAAAGTTTCATCTAGGTCCACATAGATGTTCATTGCTTGTTTTGCTCATAAATGAAAGTGTCTGTGGCTTTCGTGCATGCCCATCTACTGCCTTGTTGAGTTCCACCATTGTTAAAAACACGTGGCTTGCTTCTGACCACATAGTTTATTCAAAGAAAATAGACTGAGCTAGTTGAAGTATACTTGCTGATTATATTTGGTCTTGGTATGCGCGTTACAATTTTGCTGTCTGTACTAATTAACACATTCAAGTAGCTGATGCAAGAGGCACTAAGGTGAGTGTATCTCTTGACATTAAACATGCAGCTGTGCTGACTGGATCACCAGAAGACCAGTGTGTGAATGCAGATGTTTTCCTCCCATACACGGCTTCCAATTATTTTCCTTGTTTGCAGCGCATTTTAATTTAGCCCTAGCAATTTTAATCACTGGGTTGCTTTTGCCACTTAACTGGCTGTGATGCAGTGAGAGAGTGGTAGAACTTCCATTTCTTGATAAGTTTTACAAGTGCCTCTGGGATCTGTTATCTGAAACTCCGCTTTTTAGGACACATTGGATATGTCTATTATGTTCACACTCCTAGAAGACTTATAGTGTTTGCTCTCTGACCTCTCTGGAAAAGTAGTAGTTACAGGCATTTGTTAATTTTTCTGGCAGCATTTGCTCCCAGACTTTTTGCTGAGGCTGGAATATGTATGGCTGTTTATGTCTTCCATGTTTTTGCATAAGCACCTGCCATATCACTTTGACTCTTCGCGTCAGGTCCGAGTGCCTGGAAGGGCAGTAGAGTGGGATTCATCTAACCTAATCCTGAGTCACTTGTCCAGGCTCTTTTAAAGTCAGTGGTGAGAAACAGACACTTTCAACGTATGACTCATCTCATCCTAATATAGGTATCCAAAATAGGTCAAGTATATGCATTCTAGAAATGCCTGAAGTTAGATGAGCTGTATCTCTTCCCAAGTGTCCCAAGAATTGCAGTCAATTACAATTCTGTCAGGGAGACTTTATTTATTTATTTATTTATTTCCCTGGTGTTGTTGAGCTTAACACTGGGTGTCGTTGCTATCTCTTGCGGATTCCTCAAAGCTGTCTCCACATTAATACACTGGAATGTGGTGCACCCGTTTGGATTTCCATGAATTCTAGCAGTCCCTGTTGTTGGGGAAACCGATATTCTTTCTTCGTAAATTGATCCCAAATTATGTTCCCAAATATCTAGAACTACTCAGTCCTGTGAAACACAAAGTACTCATTCACTTCTTCTGTAATTCTTATGTTTGGCAAAAAAAGTACAGAGAAGGCAGGTCATTTTTAATTTAGCTAAAGGCACATGAGAACAATGCTTTAGCAAATGTAAATCTGCAGTTTATCTAAGTGCAGTTTAGCTATGTTTAGCAGCAATACCTCATTTTTTTCCACTCACTTTATTATTCCTGTATCTTTATTTTCTCATAACAGAATGAGTGGTTTGAGACAACAGTGTGGTTGGTGAATTGTTTTTATCTATTTCCAGGTAAAATATGTCCAGAAGATATCCCATCCTACGTATAGAACTTGCTATAAGAATGCTGCAATATTTTTCCAGGATATATATTTTGTGTCAATACGTTCATTAAGTCATTTATTTCAGTAGGGTTTTCTGCACTATCTGTAACATTAAGCATTCTTCCTTTCCTTGGGACTCTACTCAGTGTAGACTGTTTCAAAGGGCTCCAATCAGTGCAGGCACAGCCTGCAATGGTCCAAACAAGGAACTCCTGTTGGTAGTTCCACCAGAGAACTGCTGGTTCCCCTTGCCTGGATTCTTCTGGCTGATGTACAACCACATCCAGACAATGTACGGAAGATACTTGTGCCTCTCTGAAAAAACACTGACTCACCCTACTTAGACTGTGATGAGCCTTAGGCCATAACCCATCTTGCTGCCAACTGAAAGTTATACCCTTTCTCAAAGAGGAACACAAGAAATGCACTGTGTTTTCCCAGAGTCCATTGAATGGCTCAGGAACCTTGGACTGAATTTATAATTCTGCTTACAGTTTGCAGTATCCAAGGGCTGGTGCCATCATATAATTTTAATTAGCCTTCACTTGTTTACTGCTTCATTTTGAAATCTGTAATGTTATTGAAGTCTTTGTAACCTGGCACATTCATTGGTGCTCCATTGCCTATTCATTATTTGTTTCTGGATTGCTGTGTACTGCAGTCTTGTCTTTGCATTTACTGATAGAGCATTCAGACATTATTCCTCCACTGATGGTGCATTTTCTCATCAAACCTTTCCCAAAAGTAACTTTCCTGTATTCAATCACATAGCAGCTGCTATCCTCTCTTTCCCTTTTTGTGTATTTGTAATATAGCCAGCAATACCCAAACAATGCTTACTATGATGCAGTGGTACATGGCATTGAGCTTCTTGTTTTGTAGGTATATGGTGACAGCTTGATAAATTTGGGCAAACATTTAGATTATTTGTGTGGTTCCAATGGGGCAAGATGGGGATTTTTCACTCCACCTTTGTAAAAGAAAAATCTCATTCACAGTCCTCTTCAGATCCCTTCCCTTAGTAGGGTAGTATATATATCTTCCTTCCTCTGTTCTTTTTATGTTTATGGATTAAGAAACCTGAGGCAGAGAGTGAAAGCTAAATTTCTGCATTTGCATTAACATTTTGGTTTGGAGTTGTACAACACTTCTGAAGTGAAACCCCTGATCATCCTCACTCACCATGTGCACTGGTTTAGTTTGCAGAACTATGCTGGTGTGTGAAAATTAGATCACTTTTGGAGAAAACTAATAAAGTACTTGAGATCTGTATCTAATGTATTCCACACTTTAATGGGAATGCAAAGGTCAAAACTGATGAATGGCTCTTTGGACAGCCTTGTCTCACACGTGTGTTTGGAACATTTGATCGTGGGGACTACCCTAAATCTAGCCTGCAGTAAACTCTCAAAACCTTGCAGCATGTAGCTGTGGTGGTCACTGCATTAACTGCTTTGATCTGCTAATGTGCTTCTGTCATGCTAAATTATTTGGTGATGTAGATAAAGCCACTGAATCTTAGGCTTTTTAGAAACACAACAAAATAAGCATAGTCAACATGGCCTCAGATTCACTGGTACCATGTTAATATTGGTACTTAGTAACCATCAACTTAGAAAAAAAATCCATTGGGAACAATCTCTTCCAGCTGTGGCCTGAGGATATTGATTTCAAAACTAAAAGTTTTAAATCAGATGGTTGCATGAGGACTTCCCACAAAAAGATTCTAACTTTTAGGACTGATGTGATCAATTTTACTCGAAATGTGCTTGCTTATTATAGCTGGCAGCACATATTCGAGCAAAGCTAATCAATAAGCACTAACACACAGATTGATACCATCCCCTGTCAGGCAGTTAGGAATTTAATGTGTTTGCAGAACAGGATCCTGGGAATAAAAAATAAAAGAAAAAATATTAGTTTATTGATTGTGCTCCTGTGACCCATTTCCTATATATTTTTACTCCATTTGTTACAATGTAGCTGGGTTAACTGTATATGCCTGTGCACCATTCCTTAGCATACTAACAACTCTGCACTGAACTATAATTTGACTTAATAGAACATTCTCTTCAGAAGCTTGTAACCTAATCAGATATAATGCCAATATTTATAGAAATGCTCAAGGATACTTTTTCAACAAGGACTAGCCACAGGCCAGATTGAAATGTTCTGCCTTCAGTTATTGCAATAGCAAATGTGTTCAATTACAGAATTTTTGAAATGGAAAAATAATTTGTTTTCTTTACCATTCTCATGCTTCAAGGAGATAAAACCATTTTTACTGAAATTGAAAACAAATGGACCTTCAGACAGGCTACCTTTATTACTAGTGGAGGCTCTCTTGAAAAAATGAGAGAGATTTACGTTAGCTTCCATCTTCATCTACATGCAATAAATTCCAGCAGAGGGGGAAAAATACAAATGGAAGATTGTTTTTTCTCTGGCAATAACAGCCTTTAATGCACTTTATGTCCCTAATGACTCTTGATTAACTCAAGCAAAGGAAGTTAGTTCTGACCCTTTACAGAAATACAGACAATACTATCCTCCATACAAAACTGAAACATAAGAAATGTGTTTTCAAACAGATGGTACAGAAATTAAATTTAAGAAGAATGTGTCTACTGAAGACTTAAGTAATTTCTGAGAAACTAACAGAATGCTAGTTTAGAGATTAGACTGAGCTTGAGGTCTGGAATGATTTATAAGACATTGTGAAGCATCTCTTTAGAACCATATGATGAGTCCATGAGCACTTGCTGTAGGAAGAATGAAGGATAGTGACAACAGGCCACATTGACATTAGACCTAATATCACAGGAAAAGAGACCTGTGGCAGGAATATGTGTGCAGCCTAAAGTAATGTTCCAGCAAAATTAGCTCTGGTTTAAGAGTAACTGGGAAAAAGAGCAATGTTCTCAGAACGGACAACTGGTGTGGAGACAGCAAGTGTTCCTAGGTGGGAACTTTCCTATAGAGCCAAAGATTATGGTAGATGCACTGTGTAAGAAACAATACATCAGCAGTCCTGAACACCTCTAGCTAAGTCAATCAAAGATCCTGTCTTGGTAAAACAAAAAAAACCTGACCTCTGAAGAAAACCTGGTTTGTTTGGATTGTCCAAGAAAATGTTCTGCTCACTCTAAGTAGCATATACCCATTCTAGACTATTATTCTAGTTGTGCAGATGTAGCTTTGCACTAAGAGATACAATGATTGGATAAGAAACTATGAATGCTAATGTTATTTCTCCCAGACATAGTGGATTGGATGCATTAAAGACTGTAAATAGGTATGACATTTGGATTTCAACCTGTAATCCTTAATCCCTATTATTTTCAGTCTGATAGGCTAATGCAAAATGGATTCATCACCCATGAACCACAGATTGCTTACTGCAGGTGTTGTGTTTATTACAAGAATAAGATTCAAAATTCTTGCAGCTTCTGAAGATTATTTAAGAAGTGTTTGAGATCTGCAGAAAAATGATGAGACAGGTAAAGCTGAAAAAATGTACCCTCTCCTTTCAATAAAGATTAGCTGTTACCATGTTATATGTTGCATGCACATCCCTGATAGAAGTCAACAGTTGCAGACATCCATGTGAGGTTTTTCTGAGGTCATAAGCAGCTATGACTGAAAATAAGTCAATGATACCTTTTCCACCTTTCGGAACAGAGGAGATAAGGTGCTCAACATTGCATGGTTGCAGCAGAAAGTGTGTTAGCTGACTGCAACAGGAACAGGTAGAGCTGATTGCTCCCCAAGATGTAATGGTGACAGATCAAACTAAGTCACAGCTTGGTCAGATGTTTATGATTTTTGGGAGACCTGGGTCAGAGCCAATTGCCCAAAATTAGGCATCTGGTACTGTGTGTGCTTATCCTGCCCAGCCTCCAGTTGTAGGTCTCTGTTGAGTCCTCTGTCATGCTAGCAGCATGAATGGAATGGAATGGAATGGAATGGAATAGAGTAGAATAGAATAGAATAGAATAGAATAGAATAGAATAGAATAGAATAGAATAGAATAGAACAAATTTCAATTGTAAGGGACCTACAATGATCAACTGGTCCAATGATGCAGACATCTAGGTTATCTTAGGGCATCTTAGGTGGCATGATGTCTAAGCAACAGAATCCTGAGCCTAACCATCCAAAAAGCACAAGACGCTCCTGAAGTTAAGTATCTAAATGGCAATGTATCTGAGTGATATCCAGACCAGTGTAGGATCTTTTCTAGTGGAAACAAGTTGTAGCTGATTTTTATCTGGTAGCTGAATATTCTTAACTCTTCTCAAAATCAACTAATCTTACTCAGTTTGTTTTCTTTGCCAGTAGAGATGCATTTATCTAGCCACTTACCTCATCTTAAAAACTGTTATGTCCATAATTATGCAAACCTGATTCACACTATGGATTTTAAATTTTTAATCTTATCTTATGTATTCTTCTTATCTTTTATTGTCTTATCTTTTAATCTTTTCTTAATCTTATGTATTCTTCTATCTTTTGAAGTGTGACTTCCACCATAAGAGAGAGTTTTATGTGTCAGAAGTGCTGAATCAGCACAAAGAGGCTTTTCCCCCTCCCCATAGATCCTGTTAAAAACTAGCAGCCTCTAATATTATAATATTTTGATTAAAATATACTAATACTTCCTATTTAAATCCTCGCTTTCTTAGAGAAAAGATTTCTCGGTATACTGCATAGGACTTTTTCAGTTTACTCTTTTGTATTTGATTTACATTATTTCTTCTCTATTTAATATTTTTTATAGTAGAAAGAGAAAATATGTTCTCCTTATACCACACCAACAAGCATAAGATAAGATTGTGCTGGCATAGCTGGCTTGTGGTTTTGACTTATCTTGTCTGCATGTGTGGCAATCTGCTGAGGACAGAGGGAAGACATGACCCTTAGAATCTACCTGCATAATATGTAGGTGACTAATTTTCTAAGCAGGAAGCAGATACCGGATCTGTTGAAATCAGTGGGAGGTTAGGTCCTGAAATATCCTCATGCACCTGGCACTTGAGGATATATTTAAACATCATAAATTCTACCTATATCCAAATATCTTGTCAGTAGAGGAATTTTTCAAAGCACCCACATAAGGTACCAAGAGCTTGACAGTGTACCAAGCAATATGAAATGTTAGGCACAAGAACTAAAATTTAGACTCATAAGCTGTGAAAAAAATCTTTTATCTCCACAACAAAGATACCTGTAGGGTATTCACTTTAAAGGGACTCAGTTACCTATTTCTTCTCATAAAGCAGAGGTCATTGGATTAACATGATCAACTGAAGGAGAACTAGATGACAACTCTGTTGAGGCAAAGGGGGTTTAGAGCACAGCTGAGCTGAATCAACAGTCCCAGGAAGAAGACTCTGGGAATTATAAACCTGCAGAGAGCTTTAGACATCAGTGCTAGAAGTTAGTTCTGGTGAGAGAAGATACAAAATCCCTGAAACTCAGATAAAACCAAGTGACTTAATGCAAGATGAATCAGTTAAGATAAGGCTTGAAAAAGAAGCTGGAGCTAGTAGTTCTAAGGCTGTTCCAAATCAAGTAGGGGTGCCCATCTTCAAAAGTCTTAAAGTATATTTGTGGAACCATTACAGGTTGAGCCAAGAAACTAATGCTGAGTGCTTTCCAGGTTTTAGCCAACTACCAAAACCCTCAGAATTCATTTGTCTTGTTTCTCACATTGTATTCTGAGCTAAGGTTAGTAATGACATGGAGTCAAAATCAGTTCTACTGTACATGGGGTTTGTCCATAAACCAGACATTTTATTAGCTGCTTTTCTTGTATAGAAAATAACGTTTGAAGGTATTATTAAAAAAATTGAGAATCTTTCCCAGTTTCTCTGTGGAAGTTAAACATTCTGTTTTCAGCTTTAAATGCACAGTCTATGGGAAATAAATAATGTGTCAGTACTCAAATGTGCCAAGAGAATGCTGATATATTGTGTGCTTCACTCTTAATTATCCATGGGCTGTTTATCCAGGTTGCAGATTAACTATGTTGTGGATGCAAGACAATGGAGCTGGCTCCCTGCACAGCTGGTGGGTTTTGGCTTGGATTAACTCAGGTGCAGCTGAAGCATTTCATCAGCTTTCATGTGGTACAGACCCCACACCAATAACTCATGTAAAGCTCACCTGGCTATGTGCAAACTTTGTGTGGGTGTCTCTTGCATTCCCGTTACCCTCTGTGGTATGCTAATTGTCATTGGAGTGGCTTGGGTCAAGTTTGGCTTCTCAGCTCCCAATCAGAGCTGACCCTACTGGACCAAAGGTGGTTTCGCAAAACCTTACAGCCTCAGATTTTGAGAAGGCTTGTCAGAAAGAACTCAATACTATGACAGTACTCAGAGCAAATCTGATGTGGTGCCATGTCTGAGTTAAGAGGCCTTCTCAGGACAGTGGAGTACACAAGTACCAAGTGAACAGTCTGAATAGGCCTGATCCTGTAGAGCCATCAGGATGCTTCCTATTAACGCTTCCCAGGTTGCATGATCTGGGATGATCCCAGACCCTGCTTCTGTGACAGGAGGGTTTTACAGGCTTAACTGGTAACAGAGACACAGAACAAAGTCCTTATTTAATGCAAAACACTAGAGCCACCACATAAATTAGCATGAGTCATTTCAGCTTGTCTTGAGATAGAGTCTGCTTGGCTACCTCTGATTTTTCATGGCTCTCTGTTGTTTTTCTGGTTGCATAAGCCAAATAAGTTTAAGTTTGCTATCTCAGCAGAATTGTCAATTATGTCTGTGTTCTAGTAACCCAGTCAGCTAAAATAAGCTTCTTACTTCTCAGCCTTCTGTCCTCTCTTCAATCAGAGAATATGGGACAGATTTATTTCACGGGTCATAGAATGCCCATTGCCACTGTATGTGAGGCATATACATAGCAGCATAGCTGCTACCACATCATGTGTGATGAGTATATTCTCTCTCTTTCCTTAGCAGGTGGCTGTTTCTGGCTGTCCATTTTCATGCCTACACAGTAGTCCTTTCTCCCTCATTTGAAATCAAAGACGCAGTGACTGTAGGGCTGAGTCTTGAAGTTTATGCCCTTTAGAATAGACCCTTTCAGTCCTCCTGCAGTGCTGTAACAGCCTGGTGCCACAGTGTGCTATGAGCAGAGCTGCTGAGGTGAATACATGGAGTATATTATTTGGAGGAAAGAATGAGACAGTGATATGTTTCTGTAGAGCTGTGCATACAGCCAGAGAAATTGCAAAGACCCTTTTCTTTGGTTTTCAGTCAATTTGAGGAAAATTCCTTAGTAAAATGTCCCAAATGCAGGCTCAGGAAATTATCCCATATTCTTTTTCCTATTTTGGAGACCTCCAACCCCCTCATTTTATGAAACAAGATACAGTTCCCAGGAATATTCCTTTAAGAGGTACACTGGAGTCCTACTAGCTGTCAGATAACTACCCACAGGGTCAGCTCATTCAGGAAGCTGGCTCTTCCTCATCGCTTCCCTTCTCACTCCCCTTCCTCACCCAGAGGAACATTGATCTAGCCTAGTCTGCCTAGATCTTGCCTCTTCAGGGAATTTTGATAGCAACAATCTCACTTCTTCCTTGCTATCTGTGAAATGTCTTCAGTCCACAGCTGGAAGATATTACTTTTGATTGTAGAGTCATTCAGTCATTTTATGTGACTGAAGTTATTGATAGTTGAGAAGGAAAAAGAGATGGGTTTGGCCACATAGGAAACTTCACAACCATGATGATCTACTCTTTGACAGGGAATGGGGGCCAAGACATCACACATTTGTACTTACACTCTTCAGCTCAAATCTCCTAAAAAACTTGTTACTTGTTACAGGTTCCCCAAACAGGAGGAGAACTGACTGAAGTATAAAAGTTTTGCACTCAGGCTTCCAGTCAAAGTACTATGTTTCAGCAGTTTACTGTGATGGACTGAGCTGTGGCAGCTGTGTGAACACAACTGGATCTATGTGTCTTCACAGAACACCTTCTCCATGTAGGCTGACAGTTTCTGTGCACCAGCTGAGCACAAGTCATTAGGCCACAGAAACTGGATCAGAAGTAACTTGATACTATTATTGCTAAGTTTTCAGTTGACATTATGGTTCATATTAATTCCTTTTTAAACTGAAAACGTGAATAACGTAGATAACATCTGACATGAGGAGGAGAAGGCAGAAGGTACAGATTGTCTTCTCTGAGCTAAGCTAGTCTAAAGATCCAGTCTGAGGAACTATTTGTGTGGCACTGCTTGTGGACTGGTTGTTTTTAATAAAACACTGTTGGAGATTGGAGAGTTATAAATATCTCCTACTTCGTTAGCTGAGACCTCAAATGCTTCAAGCACAGGTGCAGGGATTTCTAAAGGGATGAGGGAGGAAAGATCACTCTGAGTGGAATTGCTGTGTCCTTGAGAAAGAAAAATTTTTCTTTTTCACTTTTCTGTTTCTTCTTGCTGAACAGAATAGAACACTTAAACTGACACAGGCCACAGAGAAAGAATAAATAGAGATCAGATGTTGATTCTACTAATGTTTCCTTGGATTATTCTTAATTTTGAAATTATTTGAATGGAAGCTACTGATAACATGTTGCGAAAATGTGTGACAACTGGCTCCCATGAACAGTGAGAAAAATGGATTCATGGAAAATATGGTATCTGATCAGAATATTAATAATCTCCTTCCCTTGTACATTAGACCTGAAAAAAGAAACAGCAAACACTTTAAAAAAATTATCTCTGTCATGAACATCTGTTACCAGTCAAGCAAATGCTAACAACAGTAAGGAGTCTTTCTTTCATCCTGTGCAGAGGTTCATCATTGCACATCTCCAAGTTCAAAATGAAGGTCAGACTAGAAAGGTGAGAAACATAAGAGTTCTACAGCAAATACTCCAAAAAACCCTAAGGTTATAGCACCAAGCTCTCCTCCTAAGTATCATTCTGATCTGTAGCTTGGAGACATGTCACCTTTGTAGTACAAACAGGAAGAGATAGCATAGCAACAAAAACATAACAGTGTCTGAGCAATGACTTTAATGAAGAAGAAGGCAATAAGAAGAGTTCAGCTAATGGCAACGTAAGAGGAAAACAGTACAGTCAAGGAACTTCGTAGCCTTAAGAATTTGAACATTTTTTTTTTCTGGCTGAACTGAAACTTGAATATCTATTGAAGCCTATCAACTTCATCAGAATTCAACATATTATTAAAAATAAGACAGTGATCGAGTTCTTTAACATGGGAAATGTTTTGACTGCTGATATTACAAGGGGATTTGAATACTGGGACCTATGTAAAAATAGGTCAAGATTCTTATAGTACTAAATAACCTGAGATTCTTGCAACGCTGAGGCAATTTAGCATTGTAATTATTTCACATTCTCACAGCTGTATCCTAATGCCTTAAAAATACTAACACAACAGCTGCTCTAATTTTTAAGTTTATATAATTTTTTCCTCTATTTCTGGTCAGAAAGCTAAGTGAAAGGAATCTGTTTTACCTGTTGATCTGCCATGAAGACTGTGTTGTTTGTTAGAATTCCTCACATCAAGACTCTCAGCCTTCGATCTGTCATCAATAGAGCACGCTTCCCTATATATTCATGCTTTTGATATCTAGAGATATCAGAAAAAAACCCTCTAAATATTTCAAGAGAGTTCATAATTCTAGGAGTGAGATTGGTAGGCTGGATATGTGAATTAAAATGAATCTTGAAGGTATGATGTGAAACAGCTAAGTGGACTTAGCAGAAAGGAAACCACATTGCAGTGATGAATGACAGAGCAAGTAAATATTTTGGTTGAATGAGTTTAGTTTATGATGGTGGTGCAATAAACTTAGTTTAAAATTAAGTTTATTTGTTTTTACTTGCACTATTGCTTTGTACTCCTTTAGGATTCCTATCGTAAGCATTAGAATACTTTAACACTTTGAAAATTCACTAACTCAAAAGAACTGGAAAGCTGCAGTCTCAGTTCTGTTACTATTAAAATCCACTTAAAACTAACTCACGTTTTTGTTAGAAACAAAAAGTAGAAAGGAATTTGAGAGGTTAAGTCCACTCTGGTGCTTTTGATAGTTATATGATGTAATTCAACACAAATGCCATGTGAAAACATGTATGATATATTTTGTCCCTCACTAGTCTTCTTAAAGTTAGCATATGGACATATATATATACTGCCCAATACAAGTCTGTTCTTGTAGCTCTATTTATAGCTCTGTTTCTAAGCTCTGCAGCAACTTGGTAGAATTTCTCTTCCAGTATGAGCTTGCCATTCTGAAACACAGTTGATCAGTACTGTTCATAGTACTCAGAGCCATGATATTTATATGAAGACCTTAAGACTTTTCTACATATTATAATGGAGATACTTCCTGTTCTGTCTTAGGTTCTTAGCCCTCCCTGTAACAATTCAGGGTTCTAAGCTGATCAGCTAGACATCCCAGTTCATTTTATCCCCATCACAAAGTTCTTTTTGTTATCACTCTGTAACTGCAGCATTTGGAAGCATTAACTGCTGAACAGTTACTGTTATGACAGTCTTGGAGGTCATCTGATGCTGCATGATATCATGGTGCTTCTTTGTATTGCAGATGCTGCCCAATTTTGCATCACTAATTAAATTCTTAGAAAAAAGCCCCTACGCTTTTCTTTTCTTGAACTCGTGTTAGCCATTGTGCCTTTCATTTCACATTCCGAGCTACTGTCACTAATGAAAACTGAGAAGAGAATATTTCAGGTAGTTTTCAGTGAAAGTGAGATTGTCATTGCTTAATGGCTTCTCTTTCTACCCTCCCTTCCTCCCGGCCCCCAAGTTTTCCATGTATATGGCTCAACAAGCCTGCTATTTCTATTTATTCTCTGCCAGGTCTTATTTAACTTCACTCTCACTGTACACCTACATTCCCTGTTTTTGAAGACATAATTTTACCCTCATTCCCTCCCCTCTGTCAGTACACTTCTGCATTCCTTGTGGACTCTTCTTCCTTCTAATCTTTCCCATAGCACTTGCTATTTTAGGATATCCTTTTATTTCCTCGTCTTGCCGTGCTTCTGCTTTTTTTCCTTTTTTTTTAAATTTTTCCTAAGGACTTGAAAAACTTCAGTGACTACCATGAGCTTTTAAGTGACTGAATGTATTCTTCAACCAGGAGACTCACCTAATGGGACTCTTATGTCACTTGTCCCAACATGAAAGATAATCAGTTCATTCTTCTGGCTCTTATCAGAAGTCTCTTTAAACTTAGAGTCTCATCTAATTTATATTCAAACTAAATGCATCCTGACAAGTAACACATTTTCTACTGGATCTGCTCAAATGACAAGTCTACAATTTTTTTTAGCCAGGACTCCTGGGTAATAAAAACTTGCCTCTTCACTGTGCTTTTAAGAGACTTCAGTCCTTTATTCTCTGCCTTCTGTCTGAGAGTCATGTTTCCTTCTCAACATCTTGAAAATCATTTATATTTGCCTTGGCCTCTCAGTCCTGGCCTCTTTTTGTCCACTAGTAAAAACAGTTTTTCTTTTCTTCACTGTCATCTTGCTTTTTCTCTTCATTTTCTAATAAAGCAAGTCCATGTCTCAATCCCTCTTGCTCTGGTCTCATCTCCCTCTGTCCCCATGGTCATATGTTACCCCCTTCACTTAGGTCTGTTCTTCAGATTTTGCCCAATGTGTGTTTGCAAATTTCAAGTTGTTTGTGTTTCTGACATTCTTCCCACAAATACTCAAACTCACGGTTACATTCTGTGTTGATCATGGCCTACATTCTAGCACTAAGGTCTTCTCTCATGAGTTCTCTCAATTGATATTTCATGCATTAACAGACTCTATGAAGTTTCCACTCAAGGACAACATAGACCCTGAAACCTTCACATCCAGTAAACCTGATTGTCTTGGCAAATATTAAGATTTTACTCACTGAAGGCTTAGCCACCGTTGTGGTCTTTTCTTACAATTTCCCAGCTTTAAATAAATAAAGAAAACTCTTCTGCTTTAGCTTCCATCCTTCTGACTTCATGCCTTTATGAGCTTTTGTCTGGGTCAATGCTGTCAGCTCACTGACACTCAGCAGTTACCTGTTTTTCAGCTGTGATCAGTCAAAAGCAGGAAGCTCTCTGAACACCATTAACTGCAATGCCTCAATCCTACTTATGAAAGAAAGTGGTGATTTGAGAAGCTGCAAATATTAAAAAAAAACCCAAACTGAACTCAGAGCTTCAAGCATATTACCTGAAGGGCATAAAAGCCAGTGAGTGAATAAAAAGCAAAACATTCTAGAATGTTCTACTAACTCAAACGTAACATTTTTTGCGCAGCAAAAGAGAGATTTATTTAAATTGAATAATCTTTCATAAATCAATGAGACAATTTGAGTGTGTTGGACTATGGCTTTTTTTGGCACAAGTTTTATTTGTATGAAGATTTTTTTCTTTCCTTTAAGCTAGTAAATTTAAAGTTCCAGTTTCCACACAATTGTTTTCATGGTAGTTTGATGACTTTTTAGTTTGAAACTGAAACTTTGGTTAGATTGTAATGACCACTGTTTCTTTGAAGTAAGCAAACATGCAATTACATTTTCATAAAGGCAAAATTACTTTGCATACCAATATCACCCATCCTATTGCCAAATTCCAGAGATCTGATTAACTTACCATTTTTTGGCCATTCTAGATGCCAAAAGAGCACTGGGTGTAATCCTACAGAGTAATTACTTGGATTACTTCCATTAATCTAATTCCTTTTATGCTCCAGTTCCTCAATCCCCTTCTTTATAGTGTCCCCACAACCTGCATCTCCTTCGACAAAGGAGGAGGAAAGAAATCTCCATATATACTTACTTCAGATTTTTTTTGTTTGTTTGTTTTTCGGAGCTGAACTCTTCGTTGCTTTTTTGAGGCTGGTCCCATCAGCCTGCCTCCTACTTTCCTTTTATGTGGGAGACCATTAATTATCCTCAGTTTGAACCTTAAATACTGTAGGTGGATGGATCCACTATCTTGAAACATAGGAGAATTTTTTCTTTTAATTGAAACTGAAGTCAGGGAGATAGAGAACTTCCTTGTTTCTTTCAGAACCCTCCTATAATCTTCTGGTGTATATTCAACTCTTTAGCTAAGCTTAAAATGACCTAAAATGACATTGCTAGCTTTTTTTCCTCCTCTATATGAGTTTGCCTAACTCTAGTCCAGACAACTTGTTGACTTTTTGCTTGTAGGGGTAGAAATATTCCTTCCTCCAAAGAGTTTTGCTTTCCACAGCTCCAGACAAATACAAGCATAGAATTGTGAAATCCCTCAGAGGGACTGCATGACTGCAACAAATATCATGAAGGAAGATGAAGAGCAAAACCAAATCAGTGAACTGGGCCATTCCTACAGGCACTTTCAGCTTGGTCTCAGGAAGGAATGGTAACACATTGTTTTGTCAGAAAAACTACTAGAAGTCATAGTAGGCCTAGGGCTAAATCCTCAACTGAGTGCAATGTGGGAGTTCGTTACCTTAAATGAAACTACACCAGTTTATGCAACTGGAAGAATCAGCCCATTGTATTCTCTCTCAAATAGTAGCTTAATAGCACTGGAGTGCCTTTCAGGCAATTCCCAATATTATGTGGAAAAAGGACAAGGAGATATGAAAGCCATGACATCTGATTTATTTCATTAATTGCTTTGTTTGTTTGTTTTGTTTTTGTTTGTATGTGCTAGAGCCTTAACAGAACCAGTTAGGGGATTAGAGGATTAGTCTTATATTGCTATATTCAGGGGCCTTTAATTGTGCTTCCAGCCAGAGATAAGAAGAATGGATTGGCAGAATGTCCAGCAGTAGTAATAAAGGCCTGCTACAAAAAGATGCCACATATTTTTATTTTCCTTTACATCCGAAGAGACGACCTGTTGTTCAGTCATGGCAGCTGCAAAGGGATGCAATCATTCACTCGGCTCTAAGCTCAAATGTTCATGCTGGGCTTACTGCACTCCTGCTATATTCGTATGTTGAAAACAGACATATGACTAGGGAATGAATTTTAGAAGTATAAGCATTCCTCCGGGTGTTATACAGCTCCAAATAAGCACAAGGAATAGGCATCGTTGCAGAGCAGAAACATGGTAGAGTTGTAAAGTGCATTGTTCCTTCAGCAGAACATCCATGAAACTGTGCTCAGTCCATACAGCTGCCTTCAGCTGAGGTGTACATCCTCTGTAATTACTAAATGCTACAAAAGTACAGTCTTATCTCACTGATACCAGAACCTGCAATTTCAGTTGGCATGATTATAGCTCAGAAAGCAACGACCATAGTCAGTCTGCCGTAAGTCAGAGGATTTACTGTCATCAAAATTAATCTGCCCTTAGATATTGAAAGATAGTATTAATTGAAGAACCAGAGAGGATCATATGCCCAGTACGCATGGCCCCAATGATAGAGTATGCATATTTCTTTCAGGTACACTTCTATAACAAGCTGTGGATGCTCAGGTTTTGGCTGCTTAACTACTTGGAAACGTCCCATGCTGTTTGATAAGACACAGATGGTAACCAGATGGCTACATGTGACTCTTTGGAGGGGCTGCTGTAGATGGGGACTAAGAAACCAAGTCTACAAACATCTCCCTCTCCCATACCTTTTATTAATAGGGAGTGGAGACTGCCATACTTCATCCCCACTGTTAAATAACAACAGATGTTGTTGGGGGGTGTTGCAGATAATTTTCCCATTTCAGGAAAAACAAAAACACTCTGACTCCAGAGTCTAGGCATTTTCCAATGATGACTTGCTTACTTACTTGATATATCTTACATTATCAAACTGCGGACAGTTTTCAACTAGAAATTGCTGTAAAACTCTGTAAATATTAAACTGTTTTCAGGAATATAGCAAACTCTACTCCAGCTACTCCCTTTCCAAGAGCTCTCCCTTTGACCAACTTAGCAGCTACCCATTTCTTAAGGAGAAAAGTACACTCTCACATGCACTAACCACCTAGAAGATGACACACAGGCAAATAACATACACACAAATCCGTTCTCCAGAAATCTTGGCTCTGACATCAATGACTGGCTCTTGAGAGAATTTTTGTATAAAAGCTTATTCCAGCTACAGAGATGCAAACAGAACTAACCCTCTTACCATTTGTTAGTAACAACTCTTCCCAAACCAGCATTATGAAAGAGTTGTAACATTTGTTCTACAGTACTTTTCCAGACACTTTATTGTTTACGGTAAGAAAGAGAACTTACAGGACGGTGATGATTCACTCCATCATGGTATTTTCCAGCCACATTCAAAGACAAGGTGATGATTCAGCTGCCTCTTCCAGTCATGTAACAGGAACTTGTAGTAGAATTTGAGCCAATTGTTTTAATTTCTCAAACACATTGGCTGCCCATACTCTTCTATAAACATAATAGAAAAGCCTCTTCTTATACAAAAGGGCTAAAAGATGATTTAGCATAACCTGTAATACCAGACATCTTTCTCCCTCCCACATTGTTTTAGTTTGCAGTCCATGAAAATATGCCGATGTGAAGATTTAGAGACACAAACGGAGCCTGGAGTATTTAAGCATTGTTAGTCTACTTTTGCTACAATGCTCTGAAATGTTAACATATCCCAGTTTCTACTTGTGTGGAAATACTGTGTTTTTGCAGGAATTTCTATTGGCAAGTTCTTAATAAAAATTTATTTGGCTCCAGATAGATTGTATCTTCTCATCCTGTTAATATTTATTAGTGTTGGTCAGTATTTTACTGTAAAGTATATATTTTAGCTTAATTTAGAATCTATTATGCAGTCATCACTTACGTATGATAAAACACAATAAAATAGCTTCATAATGATACCTGACATGAACATTTCAACAATCTGATTTTAATGGTACCAAAGCTTCTTGGCATCAAGCTCTGTTTACTCTATGAGTCATAAATTAAATAATTTTCAGCTCTACAGGCAAAGAATACATTATTTTGGTTTGTAGTTAAACACATTAGATATTTATTAGGGACATAGAACAATTAGATAATGCATGTGCATTGATAGGAAGGTGTAAGTGTCTGAGTGCATGAAGAAGAGACAAGACAGAGAGCAAAGGGATAGAAGGGAGACATCTGTGGTGGGAAATAGATTTAAGTGCAGGAAGTATTGCCAAACAGAATAAGAACTTTTAAAATATCATAGCTCAATGGGCGAGAAGCCCATGACAATTACATTTATTGAAGCTTAAAGCTTTGTGAAGAGTTCACCAGGATCTAGTTAAATGTTAGGTTTTTTTTTTTTTTTTTCTGATTCGGTATTTTGAAATTGTGCATTCTGTTAATGAACTTCTGTCAAAAGGTTCATTACTTAATAATTTCTCTATTTTTAATAATGCATGTTTTAATGATTTTTGCCCCTCCTTGAATATTTGCTCTCTGGGTGTTTCTCATTGTTGACCGTTCTGAATTCTAATTTTGATGTGGTTTAAACTGTTCAGTCTTATTAAGAATGCAATAAAATCAAGAGGAAAGGGGAAAGAGACAACAGAACTCTGGGAAGTCCCTACGGAAGTATTTGTTTTCTGTTTTCATACTGCCATCTTGAGTATAAATATTAAAACTACACTTATTACACACCCTTGCAATCATGCCTTTGCTTTCTTCCATTAAAATACAATCTTGCATGCTTGAAAATGGGTTTGAATTTTAAATTAAAACTGTTGCACTTTATACACAGGGATGTAAACATGTAATGGTGAACCAAATCATTTGGTTCCACAGAACAAACAGAAGCCTGTACCAAACAGTAAGATGTATATTTGCTTTGTCGTATACATACGTATACTTCCATTTTCAGCAAAGCCCAAGAAATATCTGAATTAAGAACTATTTGTGGTCTTTTCCCATATGAAGACATTTTTATAGGTCCCTGATTTCCAGAAACATGATGAGAGGGTACCAGTTTGTAAGCACCGAACATTTATTTCTCTGTGTTTTCATATTCACACATGTTACACGTCTGTTCTGTTCTTTTTCTGGTACTGTGCTCAAGAACTAAGGACCAACCCCACAATGCCTCACTTCCATTTGCAAAGTTGGCTAGTGATTTGGAGACCAACATGACCTGAATTTCAGAAAGTTTTGAGCCACTTGCTCTCCCATCAGGCTACCTTAAGGGCAGTCATAGGCTGCTGGCTCAGAAGGTTGAGGTGCTGTGGCTTAATTAATTACTGCTGATCAGCTGAACCTTGCCACTCACAAGGGCCAGTTGAAATGGTTGATCTTTGTGCTTATAGGGACTCCTTTGGGACAACATGATAGCAGACAGGTCATGAATAGATATATATTTATAAGGGTAAAAGCCTTACAGTTCCTATTTATCAAAACAATATCTGATTACTTGAATCAATGTGTTCAGAGATTGCTGGCTAGAAAATGTGAATCAGGGCTATATTCTGTATGGTTACACTGATTTAATAAAGTATCTTGGCATTCAAGAAGCAATATCCCTAAACAGATAGTTCATCATACAAACAAACAAACAGACAAACAAACATCCCCTCTAGCCAGAAAAAGAAATCCAAATCTTTGATATTCATACAAAAAGTGTCACAATGAATAGTTGCTTAGTTATGAATAAGAGCAGTTTAGCTATACTAAGGGCAGGAAAGGTTTATGTGCAAGGAAAAGCCATATTTTAAGATTAAAAAGATAAAAATATTTCATCTGGCAAGTCTCCTATTTTTTTTTTTGTCAAATATAATGACAGCTTTTAGAGAATGATTGTAACTTTTGTGGTCATTTTGACTTTGTGACAGAAGAACAGATGAGCAGATATTACTTCTTAATCAGTCTTTCTTCTTCTTTGCTTAAGTGATACATGGAATGACCGTGTAGAACTCAAATTATATTCCTGCCTGCCTGTTTTATCATGATTATGCTTAAGACAGGCACAAAATTGTAATCAGACTTAACATATATAGTCAGACAATACTCTTGACTGAGTGGGCAGGAGAGGCGGATGGGTTATATTATTATGGTGATCCTTATTCTCCAAAGAAAAGAAGAAAACAAAAATTATTTTATTACAGATACGTAGCAAGGTGTATTGAAAAGGCTTCCCAGAAAACATTAACAGGCATTGTCCTAAAATTATGTGATGCCAGGTTTCTGGGGATGGGTCCAACTTAGGCACATTTTGTTGTACCTGTCCTGGCTTCTGCTGGGATAGTTAATTTTCGAGCATGTTTGGCATAGCAGCACTCAGTGTTGGTGTGACTATTGTTAGTCTCCAGCCATCATTAGGCTTTTGCATTGGCCATATGGGACTGTTAAAGGGTGAATGAATCTTGCTGATCACTCCTTGGATCTCTGGTCAAAGAATTGTCTTATGAACAGGTTTGAGCTACTTCTGAGGTGGCTGATACTGAAGCACAGCTCCTCTTGGCATCCTTGGGATTGTTTTTGCTTGAGGACCCGGGTGCACTTGCTGGGTATTGTGGAAGGATGGGGAAGTTTGATATTATAGAGTATTATAGTTAGAATCACCTAGATTAATGAAGAATGAACTTTGATGAAAGTAGACAAAGTGCAGCAACCATAAAATTGGACTGATGTTTTAGTTGTTGCTAAGCAGTCAAGGACTTTTCATCTTCTTATATTGTCCTGCCAAAGGGAGGCTGGGGAGTGCACAAGAATCGAGAAGGGGACACAGCCAGGACAGCTGACCCAAACTGGCCAAAGGGATATTGCATACCAGATGATGCATCATACCATATGATGTCATGCTCAGTGTATAAACTTGGGGGAAGCTGACTGAGGGCAATAGCTGCTCAGGGAAGGGTTAATGACTGGTGAGCAATTGCACCGTGCATCACTTGTTTTGTATATTCTATTATTATTATTATTATTATTATTATTATTATTACTACTACTACTACTACTACTACTACTTACTACTACTATTATTATTACACTATTAATAAAATCAATAAATAATTAATAAATTATTAATAATTTAATTATTGCTATCCTATTAAACTGTCTTTATCTTTACCAAATTAGGTTTTTTTTAATTCTCTCCCCCGTCCCACTGAGGGGGGAGAGGGGTGAGTGAGCAGCTGTGTGCTGCTTGGTTGCCAGCTGGGGTTAAACAACGACCGTGCCTCAGAATCTATGGCACACCTTGAAATGCATGTTGTCATTAATCCCTTCTTTTCAAACTTGTCTTTTTTTTCTTCATTTCATGCCTACTTTTATTCATTAAATGCCTATTTGAAAGTAAATGTGCTTTCTCAAATGCAACAGTTGGACAAATGGCCTTACATCCTTATATGCTAAATGAAACACATCATGAATTGGTCAAATAGTTGACGGTAACTTTTGCAAAATAAGTATTTGCTCAACAAGTTTGCCTTTGAAGCACATTGCATCTGGAATCCATTCTTTTTTGCAGCTGAGAAGTAATTTATTTGAAATAGTAAATACTGCTACTCAGAACAGGTTGTGGTCTGAAAAGCACCATGTCTATTTTTGGCCATGTTTTGAAGCGGACACTGTCACTGGGAAGCTGATGCAGCTTGGGGAAAGTAGGAAGGTAGGAGGTGAGGTAATGCTGGAGAAGTGCATGCTATCACAGAACCTTTTTGGTTCATTTAGTCTTGCTTTTATCCTCTAAATTGGCTTGTCCAATTTTTAATATAATAATTATAGTATGAATATAAATTAATACCATAATATCATAATGATTATGTAACTGCAGGACTGCTGTCATTAATTCCCTTAATTAGCAATAACTACACTGAAAGAAACAACTTCTTATGTAACTTTTGCTTAACTATGAAAATAATTACTCTAAAAAAATTTGTATATTTATGACCACATCAAAGAGATTTCACAGTACATTTAGACACCTGAATCTAATTAATATTTTCAAGAACTACACTTTCATTGTTCCTGCTGCATTCTGAACAACTACATCTATCTGGTCATCTTTTTTAAGGTTTGTATAATGTGACTCATTAAACATTCAGAACTTTATTGCTAACTTTATGCAGCAATTATAACCTTAATTCTCTCCTTTTCTGTCTTTTGCTTACTGTAGTTTTTGTCTGCCACTGACGATTAGCATCTTACTGCTTATCTGGGATCCATATCTACCCTTTTCACATTTAGACTGTAAGTTTCGGTGGCAGGAACAATCTTTTTCTGTCTTTATACAGTGCTAACACAAAGCAGGTCATGCGCTTCTATTATATATTAATACTTAAGCATACCACCACTCTTGCACAACTAAAAAAACCCCATATTTCTCAGATCACCTAAGACAAAAGTAAAGAAAACTTTCCTTCAAATATTAAAACAATTACATCAAGAATAGTGATGGAACTGTTCTTACAGTTCCACACAGACACTATGTTGCAGCTCCAGCAGTGCTATGTTAAAAAGGGCAGAACTCAGACTGATACTGTCCCCTTACATGTACCCACTTTGAGAAAAACAAAGCCATGCCGGAGAGACCAAAGAAGAATGAGATAATGATGTCTAGAAACTGAACATGAAATAATTGGTATAATTAAATCTAAGGAAGAAAAATCTAATAGAATACATATGATAATAATCTTCCACTGTGTAAAACAGTATTTAGTAGAGAATACGACAGGAATGATAAGAAATTAATTTTGACCCTCCAATTTACCATCTGGCTAATAGGATCCCTTCTAATCCCTTACCCTTATGGAACTCCAGGATGTCCAGGTGAGGACACACTCCCTGCAACTTTTTGACCATTTGATCTGTTATTTAGTAATTTAAATTTGCATGAAGGGATAAGTTGCCCAAATATAAGGAAGTACAGAACCTTAGAGGGAAAGGAGGAGATACAACTCAAGAAGAACTTAAAGATGTACACTTAACTCATCTATATATCTGTGTTCACTATGTGCTCCAGATTCAAACCAGGATAATAAAGTTAAATTATCAAACATCAGAAGGAGTGGGAGGTCTATACTAAAAGTGATTGCAACTTTCCCATGTGGTGGGAGCTGTTAAGTAGAAGGTTCAATCTAACTTCCAAGAAAACATCCTGGCTATGTAGGACCACATCAAGTTCTAGACTCCTGTTAACATGTACTGACTGTTAAGTGGCCCAACAAAACATTGCTACACAGATCCTGTTACAGTATCCTACCCTTGTGGAGAGATGGGGGCTAGAAAGGTTTGGAAAGGGAGCTCACAGTAATACATATTCCAATCCAGCATGCTTTTGGGAACTCATTAAGCCGGGATACGAAAAATTCAGAATCCCTTTGCTCAAGACTATACATTTCAAAAAGAAAAAAAGCAGTATCACAGGAAACCAAGTAAAAATGAAAATGGAGCTACCAAAAATCACAATCCCTTCTGAACACAAAAGGCAGGAGGATAATTCTATACAGGTCACCTGTGGATAGGCTTCTATAGAAGAAACTTTGATAAATGTTCGAGATACGATTCTCTGCAGGAAATCATGAGTCAGTACTGAAAATGCAGGTTGCTGTGCTTTGAGGCTGCACTTTATTTCTCAACTGTGATTTTATGTATTGGAATTTCATATAGATACTGAGGAAATGAGAAAGAAAAAGAATTTAAGAAAGCATCTGTCTAATTACAATATGTGCACATCAAATCTAAAGTTTTCTGTTAAGCTAGTTTAACTGCAAGCAGTTTACTTTTTTCCAAATATTATGAGAAATAAGCTCGCCGGTATGTTTGATGAAAGAGCAACGGTTGTGGAATACATAATAGGTGAGAAGCAGTTAAACACAAACACTCTCTTATGATGAAGTCTCATCTGATGTTGAAAAGACATTTGTTTTTTATATCTGTTGAAAACTCAGCGACACCATTCCCATTTCAAAAAAGATGCGGTGCTTGGCATGCTCCTGTATTGTGGTGCGGAGACCACTTGATGGTGGTGTTGTGCAGCGACCTTGGAAAAGCAGCCTCTGAGAAGCTGCATCAGCTCCCATTATTTGCAGCCAGGACAATCGGATAGAATGCAATAAGCCCCAGGTGTCCTTCAGCTCACGGGTAGCATTGCCTGCTAACTAATATATTGACCAATATATATATGCTGCAGACCCTCTTGGAACCAATGATAATTTAGGCTCAGTGTGAAGTCTTTTAAACAAATCCTTGTCTAGCATATGTAAGGTACCTCTGCAATTTCTTCCAACTTTCTAAAGTGATCAGACTCCTTACAAAGAAGTTCAAGCTAAAAAGCAACTATGGGGTCATCCTATTACTGATCTCGTTTCATGTTGCTAAAGGTTTATGATCTTCCTTTAGTCTAAGTTCTCTCTTCCTCTAGTTGAAATTAAGTGTTGGACAAGTTGCCACTGGGTTAAGAAGAACCTGGCAGAACGAGAAGTCATTACAGTCTTAGCACTAATGTCCAAGTGAGATAAATCAGCCAGGCCTAAACAAGCTATTACAACTAAAGTGTCTAAGGTAATGCAAGTTAGCTAGTTTCAAATGAGCTTGGCTGCTTTCCCTTTGCACTGGGACACTGACATACCCTCAGCCTGTCATGCCCTCTGTGACAAAATCACTTCTGTTTCTCACAGTGGGTGACAGCTGTAATGCTGGCAGGGCTATTTTAAGGTGACCCTGGACATTGCATGAACAGCTGTGCGCAGGCTGTTGTCATGAGCGGGAGATGTTACTCATGCAATCCCAGGCAGCTGGACTTCAAATTAGGACAATTGCCTGGGGCCTGGTAGTTTCAGGTATCGTAATGCACTGATAGTTGGTGCTCAAAAATACAGTTCATGAGAGCTGCAAGTCCTGCAAAATCTCAGCAGAAATTGCTTCACCACTGTGTCTTCTGTGTCAGCTGACAAGATCCACCACCTTTCTAAGTCGCCCCCCACCCTCTCGTGGTTTTTTGACACTGGGTGATGAAAAAGAGAGTGAAGATTTGAAGCAGAACACACAGATACCCAATCAGCCAGCTCTGGTTCTTTGGATAACATCTGCTAGATGTTCTTGTGTTGTAAACCCAGTCTGTACATCTATGGATGTCCTCACTTCCACTGAATAGATCTCCATTTCCTCTTAGTGGATCCAATCTTAGATCTTGAGATCTGCTGTTATCTTTGTGCTGAGCGAAACTTCAGCACTAGTTTAAGCCAAGCTAGCTGCAGGTTACTGCTGAAATGAGGACATCTACCCTTATTCTTTGCTGTGCATTTGAGTGCAAGCTGACAAGCAAAATGGAGCTCGTTAACCACACTGTGTGGGTGAACTGTAGTTCAGTAATTTGATACAAAATGTTATTTGTTATTCTGTTCTGGTGCATGCAGAAGCCTTTTTCATATTCAGACAACGGACTTTTTTATTTATGGCTTTTTCAGACAAGATGGCTTGAGAAGTCAGAGCACATTTCAAGTTATTATACAGTGTTTGGGAACATGAAAATGTTTCAGTGGATACCTTTCTAGATGAAATTATCATGAGAATGTCTCAAGTGGGGCATTTGGCCGTCACACAGAGAGAGTTACTAATGCTTGGCAGAAAGTCTCCACAGGCAGATATCTAACTACGGTCCTGTGTTCAACATTAACTGCCAGCCTGTCAGCACCCAAGTTGGCCAAAATACTCTAATTGTAACTAATGTGCTTATCATTTTATTGAAGCATCTTATAAAATATATGCTTTCACTCTCTGTCTTAAGTTGAAGAAATGTGGTGAGAGGGTGTAGGAAATGATACATGACAGGAAGAGCATGAGTCTCAGGCTTTACAAAAGAGATGAAATCTTATTGATAGACACTGGGAATAAAAACCATTAATATAATAGTATATTGCTAAAAATACTATTTAGAATCAAAACAAGTTACCAGGTTCTTTGCAACATGTACATAGAACTCCACCTACCACCAGTATATTGTTTTTTCAGTTGTAGCAAGGAGGAGCATAGAAGCTACACTCAAAGACATTTGAACATTGAGTTTACGTGGACTCTGGATTAGCTCATTGGCCAGTGCTCTCTGGCAGCAGATTGATCATGGAGCAGCTTACTTTGACCTGTAAGCACAATTAGTAATCAAACAGGAAAACGATTACCTAAATACGGAATTTAGTCAACATCCCCACCCAACATTAATTGGATTAGATTATAAAACCAGAAATCAGTTTCAATGCTTGTGAAGCTACTCTTATCTGGCATAAATCATGACATTTCACTACTAATGTAGACACTAAAAGATGTTCGATTTTTAAAAAAATATTTTTATTCCCCAAGGAATATTTTTATTCCCCAAGGAAGAATTGAAATGAAACAGTCATGGATGTTTGTCAAGTATTTGTGTTCATCAACAGTTTTCAATATGTTCATGTATTTGTGATATTTGAGACAAAATAGGTCACAAAATATGCTTCTTGGCATTCAGATGGGAAGATGAATGAACTACAAGGTAAATGATGAAACTGAGGTTTAGGAATTAAGAGTAGATCAGTAGAGCCTTAGACCAATCATATCTGAACTGGCTGCTACATTCATTTGTGCCAGTCATACTGGTCATTATGAAAATTAGGAGACTGACCTCATAAGAACCTCCATATTATCCAAATGTTCTAATATCCCAAAATCAAAGTAATTTTTCCATTATTTAATAAATTAATATAAATTGTCAGTGAAAAAAACATTAAGAGTTCAAATTTTGCTTTAACAGCTTCTCAAGTCATCATTACTGTGTAAATGACTATCAGAAAAAAGGTTATTGATTTACTTCACCAGCTGTTCAGTCGCCGGCATGTTCCCTATAAACAGAGCTGGAGAACTGAGCAGGTCTGACTATGTTCTTTTACACTCAATATCTGATTGATAATGAAGGCCTAGACTAAGGTTGCCAGGCTGAAGTTTAATCCAGATAAAACTGAGATAATGCAAGATTGTTACAAGCCACTGGAAAATCTGGAAATAATTTTTATGATAATAGGTGAACTCAATATGTTATTAGGATTTGCTTTCTGGGTATATTGTTAGATGCTTGGCCATTCCTAGATGACCTTATGGCAGAAGTTCATCTGAAGGCCCCTTTGTAACTTCATGGGTACTTTTAGAGTGAATTATGTTCTATAACATGTTGTGCTTAAAAGAAAACCTAAGAAATACTGTAGTATGTTTGGTCAGAAAGTCTGTGATTTACTAAACTGGATCCTTTGTTTGAGGGAGCATTTAAATTGCCTTAAATGTTTTCTCATACTAAAACCTGCAGTTGTGAGGTGGAGCTAGCAACAGATTTATTTACAGGTCAGATTTTTAACCTCTTTCTGGCCCAGCCAAACACAGAGTTTATACGCCCCATCAATTTTAATCTGCAATTTCTACAGTAGCATGTGTTATATAGTAGGTCTGTATTGTAAACCACAACTCTTGAGAATGGTACGGTTTACAGTTTCAGTCTTAAATTCCAGTCAGTTAAATTTTGTCAAAAGAAGCCACCACAATGGAAATAAATTCCCAGCAGCAACACCCTATATAGCTGCCAGGGGCCTTTGCTGCTATAAGCACAAATAAACTTCCATAGTAGATCCTTTAATTTACTGTAGTTCAATACCTGATTCTAGCAGCGGCCATTAGGAGATATTTCAAGGCATTAAGAAGACCTTAGTCTGTGTGAATTACTGTGGAGAAAGAAAAAAAACTTTCAGCATAAATTATTTTAGAGACTTTCCCTAAAATAATGCTTTATTGTCCACAGGGCAGTCAGGGAAACACACAACCAAACTAAAAACCACAGAGCAACCAGGGCTGACAGAAACAGAACGCACCCTTTCTAAGTCCACTTCCCCTTTCTTTTGTAATCTACCCCCAAACTGGTAGGACACCCCAGCTGGACCCTATTAACGCTCTAGTAACCGAATATTGTTATCCACTATGTTGTCCAGAGGGGAAGTTTCTTTTTAATTTTTGTTTGTTTGTTTGTTTGTTTGTTTTGGTTTTTTTTTGGGTTTTTTTGGTGTGTTTTTTTGTGTGTGTTTTTTTTGTTTGTTTTTTTGTTTGTTTGTTTGGGTTTTTTTCCAGCTTATAAAGTTTTTCAGCTTTTTAATTATTCTGTTATCTGATTTTGATAAAAGTTACTTCTTAGTCTACAGCTAATGAGCATAAAATGCTCATTTCCCCTGATGTACTTTCTTTCTGTTCACGTCAATAAACATTTTTTTCAGGCTTGACTTGTTTCCACCTGACTCCCTCTCTGCCTTTTCTTCACACCCCTCCCTTATCAGGGCTTTGGAATGAAAAGAGAAAATAAATCATTAATAATATAAACCCACAGAGTTTTACAGCTATTTGTGAAGAATTGTGAAGAAATGGTTATTTGTCCTACAAAGTTATTTGCAGCATCAATCACATCGGTGATTTTGTCAATTGCTGGAAAAAAAACCAAACTAAAGCGTAGTTTTTCTTTATATTGACATAGTCATGTACAGAATCCTTACTTATTGTATACTTCAAAAGAAGGCATTTGGATTAAAAAAGAATCCCAACAAACTGAAAAAATGTAAAGTATTCTCAACTTATTGGCATAGTTTCTATTCCTATCACAGAATCACAGAATCACAGAATGTGATAGAAGGGACCTCAAAAGATCATCTAGTCCAATCCCCCTGCCACAGTAGGAACACCTAGATGGTGTTACATGGAAAGGCATCTGGGCCAGTCTTGAATGCCTCCGGAGTAGAAGACTGCACAAACTCCCCAGGCAGCCTGTTCCAGTGTTCTGTCACCCTCACTCTGAAGAAGTTTCTTCTCATATTTAAGTGGAATCTCCTGTGTTCCAGTTTGAACCCATTGCCCCTTGTCTTACCGTTGGTTGTCACTGAGAAGAGCCTGACACTCACCATTTACATACTTATAAACTTTAATGAGGCCACCCCTCAGTCTCCTACAAGCTAAAGACACTCAGCTCCCTCAGCCTTTCCTCATAAGGGAGATGCTCCACTTCCTTAATCATCTTTGTTGCCCTACGCTGGACCCTCTCCAGCAGTTCCCTGTCCTTCTGGAACTGAGGGGCCCAGAACTGGACACAATATTCCAGATGTGGTCTCACCAGGGCAGAGTAGAGGGGAAGGAGAAACTCTCTTCACCTACTAACCACCCCCCTTCTAATACATCCCAGGATGCCATTGGCCTTCCTGGCCACAAGGGCCCAGTGCTGGCTCATGGCCATCCTGCTGTCCACCAGGATCCTCAGGTCCCTTTGCCCTACACTGCTCTCCAACAGGTTGTTCCCCAGCTTATACTGGAACCTGGGGTTGTTCCTGCCCAGATGCAATAGTCTACACTTGCCCTTGTTGTATTTCATTAAATTTTTCCCAGCCCAGCTCTCCAGCCTGTCCAGGTCTCACTGGATGGCAGCACAGCCTTCTGGTGTGTCAGCCACTTCTCCCAGATTGGTGTCATCAGCAAACTTGCACTCTAGTCCTTCATCCAAGTCACTGATGAATATATTGAATAGTACTGGTCCCAGTACCAACCCCTGAGGCACTCCACTAGATACAGGCCTCCAACTAGACTCTGCCGCATTGACCACAACTCTCTGGCTTCTTTCCTTCAGCCAGTTCACACTCCACCTCACTACCTGATCATCCAGACCACACTTCCTCAGTTCAGCTGTAAGGATGCTGTGGGAGACTGTGTCAAATACTTTACTGAAATAAAGATAGACCACATCCACTGCTTTGCCATCATCTATCCACCTGGTTATGACCTCATAAAGGGCTATGAGGTTGGTTAAGCATGACTTCCCCTTGGTGTAGCCATGTTGACTGCCCCTAATGACCCTCTTATCCTTGATATGCCTTGAGATAGCACCAAGGATAAGTTGTTCCATCACCTTTCCAGGGATGGATATGAGGCTGACCCATCTATAGTTACCTGGATTCTCCTTCTTGCCATCTTTGAAGACTGGAGTGACATTTGCTTTCCTTCAGTCCCCAGGCACCTCTCTTGTTTCCCACGACTTAGAAAAGATGATGGAGAGTGGTCCAGCAATGACCTCAGCCAGCTCCCTCAGCATCCGCAGGTACATCCCATCCGGACCCATGGATTTATGGATGTCCAGATTGCCTAACTGCTCCCTAACCCAGTCCTCGTCAACTGAGGCAAACTCCTCCATTTTCCTGCCTTCCTCTGGGGCCTCAGGGGTACGGGGCTCCTCAGGACAGCCTCCAGCAGAGTAGACAGAGACAAAGAAGGCATTCACTAACTCTGCCTTCTCTGTATCTTTTGTCACCAGGGCACCCAACCCGTGGGCCTACATTGCCTCTGGTGTTAATTTTATCTGCCATGTATTTGAAGAGTCTCTTTCTGTTGTCCTTGACCCCTCTTGCAAGGTTTAATTCTAAGGAGGCCTTAGCTTACCTAGTTGCTTCCCTATATCCCCTGACGACAGCCTTATATTCTTCCCAAGTGGCCAGCCTCTCCTTCCATGATCTGTAAACTCTTCTCTTCCACTTGAGATTGCCCAGCAGCTCCCTGTTAAACCACGCAGGTCTCCTGCCTCCCTTCCTTGACTTCCTACATGTTGGGATGCTCTGATCTTGAGCTTGGAAGAGTCCCTGAATGCTAACCAACTATCTTGGCCCCTTTACCTTCAAATACTCTTTCCCATGGGATTTGCCCTAGCAATTGCTTGTAAAGGCCAAAGTTTGCCCTGCTGAAGTCCAGGGTTGTGATTCTGCTTGATATTCTGTTACTGCCACATGAGATCCTGAACTCCACCATCTCGTGGTCACTGCAACCCAGGCAGCCCTCAATCTTTAAGTCTACAACCAGACCCTCCTTGTTAGTGAGGATGAGGTCCAGCAGCGCTCCTCTCCTAGTCAGCTCCTCCACTCTTTGCATCAGGAAGTTATCGTCAAGGCACTGGAGGAACCTCCTGGACTGTGGCTGTCTGGCCAAGTAGTCCTTCCAGTGAACATCAGGGAAGTTAAAATCCCCCACCACAACCTGGGCCTGTAATTGTTAAGGTGCTCTCAGCTGTCTGTAGAAGGCCTCATCAGCTTCCTCACCCTGATCTGGTGGCCTATAATAGACACCCACAACAGTAGCACCCCCACCAGTTTTGGGTAGCTTATGCAGTGAAGAACAAATATGGGGGCTAGAGGAACGCGCTTTGTTGTTTTTTACTTTTTACTGTGTCTTGTTCTAACTGTCTCCATTTGGCAAACTTCAAGAAACACTAATTTAAACATTTAAATATGGAAAGCACCTCAGTGCTTGCTACCCGTTTCCTCCAGCCTGCAGGAAATGCCTTCAAATGGCCATTTGGTTACCTGTGTCCTTAGCGGAAACTCTTGCAGCTCAGCGCGTGCCTTCTGCAGCACGCGCAACTGTGTAGAAGTATTTGTCACGTCATCTGAGCAAGACGTATTCGAAGATGGTCAGAATTTAAAATGCCTTCTTTTGAAAGGATGTACACAGGATACACAGCTTCATCTTCTAGACATTGGTCACCTACTAAAGGGCCCGGGCTGGATTTGTGGAGCATATTAGGGGAAGAACATAATACCGGTTTTTGGCAAAGGCATTTTTTAGCTGCTAGGGTGTATGCTGCATGTAAGTCAGCTCACCTTGCTGGTTCCTGGTCAACTTGGTGTGCACCAGGACCCCCAGGACATATTCTGCCACGTTGCTTTCCAGAAGCCAGGTCAAGCTGCTTTGGATCACAAGTCCCAAAGTGCGGATGTGTCCCGGGATGCTTCACGCCCATGCTCGTGCCATCTACAGTCGGTCCCACGCTCTTGCCGCACGTCTCCTGTTGCCACTGCCATGAGGATGAGGAGAGCACGTTTCCTCCAGCCCGAGCAGTGGTGCAGGCGGAAAGGCTCTCTCTTGTTACGGGACAGGGAGAAAGAGGATGCACCCTGGTAACAGAGTCCAGAGGTGGAGTTTCCGTAGAACTCCATCCTATGTCTTTTTTCCCTAACTCCAGCTTTTTCACACCGACTTTGTTCTTCACAGAATACCTGGCTAAAAGGTGGTGGTTGGTACTGTCTTTCAGACCCCAGCCTCTAAAACATCGAGGAGAAACTCCAAGAAACAGAAGGGATCAGAAGAGAGCAAGCCAGGGGGTTGCAGTGACATCCTGCCCACTTCCCACTCTTCCTGGGGTGCCTTAGACACTTGGTAGAGACAAGAAAGCTGTCCTTCTGCCTCCTCGGGCCAGTCTTCTTGTCTCTTTGGCTCCAAATCTACGAAGCAAAGTCAGGAGAAGCCCAAAATCCAAACCCAGGCTGTTGTGTTCCATTTTCTAGAAGGGAGGAGGGGAGGCAGGGAGGCCGGGAGGCAGGGAGGCAGGGAAAGAAGTGTCACAGAGGAGTGATTTAGGGCCCTGCTTGCCCCAGAGCTGTGTTTCAACCACTTAAAGGAGAGTGCGACTTCACAAATGTTGATGGCAAGGTTCACCCTTTCACTGCATGGAGGAAATGTGCCAAGAAGAACTGGGTGAGAGTCAGTTTAGAATGGCCATTTTATTACCTGTGTCCCTAGAGGAAATCGTTGCAGCTCAACATGTGCCTTTTGCAGCGTGTGCAACTGGGTAGAAGCCAAAGGGCAGTGACCGGAGCCTTTGGAATGAGGTTTCTGCTCTTGGTATCTAACGCACATCAGGCTTTGGGCTAAATCAGTTACTATCTGAGGTAATGTCAATCCTACATATTTACCCTTAAAATAGGGAAACAATACCAGTCTCAGTTCACGAGTGTGGAAAGGCGGCACAAACATATCTAGTGACTCTCAGAAGTCCACAGAGAAAGAATGGGGGAGAAAAGGAAACAAAGCCCCAGCTCTCCACTCAAACCACAGTAGAACATGTCTTCTCAGAAGGAATAGAAACCCGTCCTTGCCATGCAATTCTTAAGGTTTTAGCCAGATTTTTTTGAAGTCCTCAGTCAAGAGCAGGATTCCTCAGTGGATGTCATACCTAATCACAGGTATTAAATACCTTGGATTTTGCATTATCAAATTTGAATTTCAAAACGAAGAGCTAAATTTTAAGTTTTCTCCAAAGGAAGACCCTTCATGTTCTCACAATGTCACAAACATTTCTCCAGTCGCAACATCTGAGCTGTAACAGGACATAAGAGCCTGAGGCTGGAGCAGCTCATCTGGATCGACTGGGCTGCTCTAGGTGGCTTCCAAACAGGTATTCAACAGCAAGAACTGGTATTTATTAATAACAGCAGAAAAAAGAGCGGCACTACCCTGCAGCAAGTGTCTTGTAATTCAGTAACAAAGAGACACGGTCTCTTGCAAAGCCATCTCACGGAAACCGTTACATTAAGACCAGCTAGTGACTGTCTCCCTGTTTACAGAGGCTTCATTGGGCCTTTCTTGCTGCCCGTACTCCATCTTTTCTGCAGTTACAGACAGTCACAGCTTTCCTGCCAGAATTACATGTTCATAGACACAGTTTTAGAAATTCACAAAAACCACAAGACCACCACTATAGCTGATTAGAATACCACAACGTTTAGTTATTCATAGCAATGTATAGAACACTCTATGATAATTTTTGCTTTTATAAAGATGTTGATTAAATTTCAAAAGAAAGCAACACAGGAAGCATCTTCTTGGCATTCTCAGGTTTATTTTACTGTTATTAATTTCAGGTGGAAAGGAGGGAATGTACTGATGAACATCTCCAAGTGCAACATTAAGTCTGTAACAGTTCAAGTGGCAGAATCAAGGTGGTTCATTCTAAAACCTCTCTGAAACTTGCAAAATCTTTAGTTACAGAAACTTTCTGGAATGTATCAAACAAAAGAGGAGGTAGAAATGAGGAATAACTGGAAATCGGTAACTCGCAGCTGGCTGAAGTGATACATTCCTTTGTTTTAACTGGGCTTTGTCTGAGTGAGGAGAACGTCGCATTGGACTGTGCAGTGAGAGAACAACCACAACAGGTAAGTCGTGCCCTGACGCAGCAGCAAGTCCTCTTCCTTTGGCACCTCGCGGGGCCACGGTCCCCTCGCAGCTGCACCAGGGCTCACATCCGCGCCGGACACCCTGCTCAGCAGGAGTGAGGCTCGCACAGCTGGATCCTGCCTCAGTCGCTGGGTCGCCAGGTTTTCTTGCTTGGCAGTTGATTCTTGCAGCTCCTTCAGACAGGCCCTCATCTTGTGCAGCCGCAGACGTTGTTGACAGCAGGGGTGTCCTCCATACATTTGTTGGGAGCTTGTGCAGTTCAGCCAAATGTACCTGCCTACCTACCGACCTGACTCACCAACTCTCTGGCCCTATCGGCTCAAAAGCCTGTGGGAAAATTTTGGAAACTCGCAAACCCGTATGTGAACCAAAAGTGCATTCAGTACACAGCTACCTACACTAGAAACTAACAGACAAACAAAATATTGAACTTACTAACTAACTCGCAAACAAACA
Organism: Nesoenas mayeri; assembly: GCF_963082525.1. Taxonomy (NCBI): domain Eukaryota; kingdom Metazoa; phylum Chordata; class Aves; order Columbiformes; family Columbidae; genus Nesoenas; species Nesoenas mayeri. The sequence goes on from NC_137541.1 coordinate 22,430,834, forward strand.
AACAAACAAACAAACTCTCTTGCCCTACTGGCTCAAAAACCTATGGGAAAATTTTGGAAACTTGCAAACGGGTATGTGAAAAAAAAGTGCACTCAGTACACAGCTACCTACACTAGAAACTAACTAACTAACTGACTAACTAACTAACTAACTAACTAACTAACTAACTAACTTGCTATAGTAACAAACCAACCAACAAACTAACTAACCTGCTAAGTAACAAACCAACCAACCAACAAACTAACAAACTAACTAACTTGCTAACCAACAAACTAACTAAAACAAACTCTGGACTGTCCGTCCGAGCCAACAGGAGGGTGGTAACACGAGGGCGACTTCCTCTTCAACCTGCCTTGAGAAAGAGGGGGGGGAAAGACAGGCATTAAGTACAAGGCTGAGAGGAGAACAAGCAACTCGTGCTTTGCCGGGATAGGCAATCCCCATCCACAGTTCTCCTCTGCAGGATTCCTTAGGGCTGGGTATTAGGCTTTGGTGGTCTGCTATGAATGATTTAGATGGTGCGAGTTTGGGGAGGCTTGAGCGGACACAGGGTCTTTTGACGCGACTGCCGTACGTATCTATGCTTGGAGGGCCAGGCCTGGGTACAGCTGCCGTAAGAACAGAGAGCAGAACCGAACCAGAGTAAAGGAAGGAGGAATCAAGACCAAGACCAAGACAAGCACAAAGACAAAGGCAAGAGGAAGAACTGTTTGACAATGAGCGCGGTGAAATACTGGCACGGGTTGCGCAGAGAGGTGGTAGATGCCCCATCCCTGGAAACATTCAAGGCCAGGCTGGACGGGGCTCTGAGTAACCGGATCTTATTGAAGAGGTCCCTGCTGATTGCAGGGGGGTTGGATTAGGTGACCTTGGAAGGTCCCTTCCAACCCAAACTCTTCTTTGATTCAAGGATTCTAAGTGCCAAATGAAAAGCGCCAACGCTGGAGTGCTCTTTGCCTCCAGACATCCCCCTTCTCCCAAGGGAAGGGGAATGCTTCCTCTCTGGGGCCGTCTCTGGGCACCACAGAAATATTTCCTAGACTCAGAGCAGCATGACAATTGGCAAGAGGGAGAGCAGGCTCTTTCACACACCAGGGCTTCCTTGTTCCTCTCACCCCACCTGGCTTGGCTCAGTCGCCCGCTCCTGAGCTCTCTGGCTCCAGGCTCCTCCTGCGCTTGCTGGGCTGCGCATCGCTCTCCTCTTCGCGTGGGAGTTTTCTCTTCCGGGGGGAAGGGTTTCCCCCCTCCCGCGAAGAGCCTGGCAAGCTTTCCATCCAGAAGGATTGTTAGGCAGGTAAAGCCATGACAAACAGGAATCAATTCTACTCTAAATCGCAGCTAGCTCATGTTACCTGCTCTGCCCAGAGGAGCTACTCTTGCCTTCGCTTGCTGCAGCGACGTCAGGCACCTGCAATGGAAACGCAGAAGATGCCACCTGCCCCCTGCCCGTTTTCCAGCTCAGCTCTAAAAGGCAGATCCCTTGGGTGGCTTTGCTCAGCCCAGCTGTGCCACTTCTGCTGGGGCCACTGCACAAAGAGTGATGGCCAACCTGCGTCAGCCTCACTCTGCACTTGTGCAAAGCTGCAGGTTGGTGGATGAACTTGCTGGTCCCTGCAGCGGCAATCCCACCTTCTGAGGGGGGAGGCGTTCTCTCACGCTGTTTGTGGACCTCACCTACCTCGGCACTTTCCGCCTCTGCTCCTGCTGCCGGCGACTCCTCGGCCCCTTCAGCGGCGAGCCCGGCCCCCTCTTCCTCCTTCTCCTGCTCCTCCTCGGCCTCAAAGAGTTCCTCCCGGTGGTTAATGAGGAACTCTACCAGCTGGGTGACCTGCACACAGCAAACCACTGGTTTCCAACGCGCTGGCTGCAAATGGCTCCAACAGCCCTTCCCACTCCTCGTCCTGCCTTGCGCACAGAAAGCTGCAGCTGTGCGGCTGCTCTTCCCAGCAGCTCCCCTGCCAGCACTGGCTGAAGACAGGAGGCAGCCAGGAACCTCTGAAGAGCAAAGCTGGCGTGGGCCTGGAAGGCTGCAGCGGGCTGGGAAACGCAGCGTACCTTGGCGGTCACCTGCACCAGCATGTCCAGAGGGAGCGTGTCCTCCTCTGGCGGGCCGAGGAGGTTGGGCCCCACGCAGATGGCCAGGTTGCTGGCTGACATCTTGCTGACGGTGGCGTTGCTGCTGATGTTCTGCAGCAGCCGCAGCAAGGTGTTGAGGAGGAGGAGGTTGGCCTCGGGTAACTTGCGGGCCACCCTGCGGGAACAGCAACGCAACGTTCAGAGATGAAGTAGGCGTTGTCAAGACAGGTGTCCCATGCGGATGTCAGCCAAGCCCACCCCAGGGAAGGCTCCTTGGCCAAGCCGACTCTACAGCAGAGGCGCTGCCTTCCCTGGGATACTGCCACCTCCCTCCCTGCCTGCCCTTCTGGCCACAGTCCCTTTGCACAAGGAGCCAGCCCCAATGCCTGCATCTTTTTCAGGCAGGCTGTGGCTTTGCAGGCGAGTGCCGGGCTCTGCCAGTCCCTGCGCAGCAGCCAGGCTGCTGGCCACACTTACTCTTTCAGCCCCACCAGCCTCTCCTCGCTGCTGCTCTTCTGCAGGGCGGCCATCCACTGCTGGTAGAGCTCCGCCACGAGGAGCTTGGAGGGGATCTTGCGCAGGAAGTCCTGCAATGCCAAGGGCTGCGCGTCAGGCTGCGAGCGCTGCTGCCGGGAGCACGGGCAGCATCCCCAGCACGCTGGGTGCCGAGCAGCTCCTGCCTTTGGGCTCCTGCCAGGGCAGGTGCCCGTCAGCAGCGCCAGAGCCGGGAGCTGGCGGACTGCAGGTCAGCAGGGCTCACCTTCAAGATGACGGCCAGGACGTGCACCGGCTGGCTTGCCAGGTGGACCTCGGTCCCGCTGTCCAGGGCCTCCCTGATCTCCCGGGAGGCACGCTCGCTGGCCGCCAGCCGGAAGATCCCCTCCGTGGATGGCCCCTGTTCCTGCAGCAGAGCCAGCAGGTCCTGCAGGGGAGAGAGGAGGACGTTGCTGGGCTGGAGACATGCCCTGGGAGAGGCCAGGCTTCCTCAGGGGCAGGAGTGAGTGTGGATGGGGCAGAACAGAGGGCTGGCTGGAGTTGGGTGACGTGGAGAGGAGCGCACTTTGTCCCCAGGACTCCTCTGGGATGCCTGCCATGGGGACAGCGCCTTTCCAGAGGAGCCAGCAGGATGGGGACCCCCTGGCCAGGCTCGCTTACCTGCATGGGCTGGGGCAGCATGCCGTCCTGGCTGCAGAGATCCGCCAGGGGCCGGCCAAAGAGAAGCCCCGTGCGGGCAGAGCCCGACGGCCCCGGTGCCTCTGCAGCCGCCGAGGTGCCCGGCCGCACAAAGTGCCAGGGCAGCCACCTCCTCCTCCTGCTGCGGGCGCCACCGTCTGCCGAGGAGAAGAGAGCAAAGAGAGGTGGAGCAGAAGCGCTTGGCCAGCGCTCCTGGGACCCGGAGCGCACGGGAGAAGTGTCCTTTGGCAAGGAGGGATCCCGAGGGCTCGGGTCTCTCCTGCCGCAGAGTAACGGGGACAGACGTGCCCTGCGGGAAGGGCAGCAGCAGCCCCAGTGCAGCCTGAGTGCCCGTCCGCAAGAGGAGGAGGGAAGGGCCGTCCTGCCCTAGTCTTCTCCAAACTCACCAGCCACCTGGCCACTTCCACCGCTGGGCGTGCGTGGGTGCTGGGGCTCAGGCTCAGGCTCGTCCCTGCGGAGCAGACGGCGTCGGGCATGAGAAAATCGGCTGCTGCACGGTCCGGCTGTTCTGGGGTGTCCCCGAGCCGTGCGTGGGGGGAGCCTACCTGGAGCCGCGGCAGCAATTCACCTGGCCCATCACGACGATACCGAGATGCCTGTCCTTGGGCACGCTTGCGGGGCGCGAGGGGGTGGCCAGACAGGCGGACAAAGTCCGGCGAATGCGCCCCAGTGCCGTCCCAGTGGTGCAGGGCAAGAGCTTGGCTCCTGCCCCTGGCACTCCGAGTTGGCACAGAAGCGTTGCCGGGACAGCGCCGGGTCAACACAGCCCAACATTCTGAGCGCAGTGGTGGGGGAGGGGCACTGGGGGCTCTCCCCACTATGCCCATGTCTCTCTCGCCCTGGGAGCCCGGCCCTGGGCACAGCACTTCAGGCCTGGCCTCAGCAGCGCCGAGCAGAGGGGAAGGGTCCCCTCCCTCCAGCGGCTGGCAAGGCTTTGCCCCGTGCAGCCCAGGGCACCACTGGCTGCCGCCTTGGGCCAAGGCCACCTCGCTGGCTCCTGCTCAACTTGCCGTCCACCGGGAGCCCAGGACCTTTTGTGCCACGCTCTTTGCCAGCAGCTTTGCCAAGCTGCTTTGGGTCACAAGTCTGGGTGCACGTGTCCCAGGATGCTTCATGCCCGTAGCGTTGCCAGACGTTTCTCCTCATTTCCTAGGCAAGAACTCACCAGTGCTATCATCCTGGCTGGCTGATTGCTAATAGACACCCACAATGAACCTTCTTTGTTTTCCAGCCCCTAATCCTCACTCACAGGCTCTCAACTACATCACCCTAACCCTAAGGGCTGCCAAGTCAAACCTCTCCCTTACATACCCTGCGACTCCCCCGACCTCACCTGCCCTGTCTGTCCCTCCTCAACAGCCCGTTCAGCCCTCCCGAGCACTCATTCTTTCTTTCCATTCTGCACCAGGGACAGGAAAGCTTGTGTGCAGGACTTCCAGCTTCACAAGAGAGCGTGGTCGCCTGAAGTGTGACGTAAATATGGCATTGGCATGGAAGCGTGAGCGGTTGCTTACAAAAAATAGATGTTTTTCCTCAGTCTGGTGACACAGAGCAGCTGACAGCACATGAGCTTTTCATAAGAATCTCCCCAAGCCCTTCCATTTCTCCCCGGATATTCCAAAGGCACCTGAGTCACGTTTGGACAGGGACAGCCATAGCCTGCTCCATGCGGCTCTGCAAACAAAACATCGCTCTTTCCCGTGGCACATGCCAGCTGACTCCTGGAGATCTAGGCTGGGAACTCCACTAGCCACCTTTGACATACGATAGAGTAGTAGGTTTTGAGAAGCAGCCAGAGGTGCTGAGGCCACCCACTCCAACACCAGACGCCAAATTGGGCATTCAGCTCCTCCCAATTTACAGAGCTCTATTGCAGCTTTGAATGTGAAATAATGCCAAGATCCCATTCTAGTTAGTGGAGGAAGGACTTATTCCTACTGTCCTAAAGCAGACATCTTTAGGACACCTTTAGACTTCAGAGAGTGTATCAACTAAGGCCTCAGTTGGATTTCCTACGCGCAGGCAACTTAATGCCATTTCAGATGCTGTAACGAAACCAGCACCTGGGGATCAGCAGATGTGATGCAGGACCTAGGGATAGCCTGGCCCTTCTGAGGGGACAGCTGGAGGTCAGAGAACATCCCCTCTAGAATCTCAGATCATTCCCAAACCATGCCCAGGGAGAGGCTCTGTCATCAAGCCCTTGCTGCCCACTCACTCTAACGGCTTTGTGGAAACCACATCCCCACACAGACAGCCAAGTCGCAGTGAACCGAACCCCGCCCTGGTTGCCGTTCCCTCTTCCGCCGAGGAGGTTTGTGTCCTGTATCCCCATAGCTGAGACCCAGTGGGAGCATTCTCCGCACATTTTTGGTAGCTCGTGCAGTTAAGAGCAAATACTGGGGGCTAAGGAACGCGCTTTGATGTTGTTGCTCTTGTTTATTTTTTTTACTGTGTCTTGTTCTAGCCATTTCCATTTGGCAAGTTTCAAAAATCACAATGGACTTAGTGAAACAAGCTTTTGACCTTGGAAGAAAGGATGTGTCTCATGTCTGTTTCCTGCAAAGAAACACTCCTTTATTGAAGAAAATGTATTAATGTATAACATATCTAAATACTACAAGACATCGGCCAAAGTGAAGAGACGTTTTTAAAGTAGTCATGAAACAGCAAATACATCGCTCCACCCATCGCTCCTGCTTTCCATTGAATACCTGAGTGAGTTTCACAGGCAGCGTCTGGTCAACCAACATGCTGAAAGCAACAGGTTGAGCCCACAGCAAAGCGCCTGACCGCAGCTAATGCATCGTGCCCTGCCAGTTTCCCACTGAAGTAATTTCAAAAGCGCCAAGCCAGCGACCGCTCTTTGTGTGCTGTTGAGCACCAGCACAGTTTAGGATGAAGAATCTCGCTTTTTCACGTCACCTTTCAGATTACGTCTTTTCATTCCATCATGAAGCATGTCTCCCTCTAGTAAATACATTTTGATACAACAAAACTGCCCATGGAATACAAGGTTTCTCTAGGTAACCATCATGTTTCTGTAAGCTGCATTACAGACTGTTCATCGCCTGCGTCTCACTGTTTCTTTTCTTCCACGAAAACCTCTCTAAGTTGACCTTGGAGGTTCTTCAGGACTTCTGCTTTGATGTCTTCTCCAGGTTTGGTTTGTTTTGGCTTTTATAGGGCTCAAAGCAAGTGGCTCCTGAGAACTGTCATGCTGAGAAGTGACGGGATTGTGATACAGTTCACAGGCAATAGGTCTGTCACCGTTCCAGGCTACCTGACCAAGCAAACAGGGAAAAGCGCGCAGCTGGCTTGAGTGATGCAGCTCCGCGTGCACGTTCCTCCTAATGCAGTAAGAAGGGCATAAAGCAGCAGCATTTCAGGAGGGTCAAATGTCTCACCCATTTCCGTGTGTCTTCATGAGAGATGGAGATCATCTCAGTGCTTGCTACCCGTTTTCTCCACCGTGCAGGAAATGCCTTCAAATGCCCATTTTATTACCTCTTCCGCCAAGGAGGTTGGTGTCCTGTATCCCCGTAGCTGAGACCTAGTGGGAGCATTCTCCGCACGTTTTGGGTAGCTTGTGCAGTGAAGAGCAGATACTGGGGCTAAGGAACGCGCTTTGTTGTTGTTGTTTACTTTTTACTGTGTCTTGTTCTAACCGTCTCCATTTGGCAAACTTCACGAAACACTAATTTAAACATTTAAATATGGAAAGCACCTCAGTGCTTGCTACCCGTTTCCTCCAGCCTGCAGGAGATGCCTTCAAATGGCCATTTGGTTACCTGTGTCCTTAGCGGAAACTCTTGCAGCTCAGCGCGTGCCTTCTGCAGCACGCGCAACTGTGTAGAAGTATTTGTCACGTCATCTGAGCAAGACGTATTCGAAGATGGTCAGAATTTAAAATGCCTTCTTTTGAAAGGATGTACACAGGATACACAGCTTCATCTTCTAGACATTGGTCACCTACTAAAGGGCCCGGGCTGGATTTGTGGAGCATATTAGGGGAAGAACATAATACCGGTTTTTGGCAAAGGCATTTTTTAGCTGCTAGGGTGTATGCTGCATGTAAGTCAGCTCACCTTGCTGGTTCCTGGTCAACTTGGTGTGCACCAGGACCCCCAGGACATATTCTGCCACGTTGCTTTCCAGAAGCCCGGTCAAGCTGCTTTGGATCACAAGTCCCAAAGTGCGGATGTGTCCCGGGATGCTTCACGCCCATGCTCGTGCCATCTACAGTCGGTCCCACGCTCTTGCCGCACGTCTCCTGTTGCCACTGCCGTGAGGATGAGGAGGGCACGTTTCCTCCAGCCCGAGCAGTGGCGCAGGCGGAAAGGCTCTCTCTTGTTACGGGACAGGGAGAAAGAGGATGCACCCTGGTGACAGAGTCCAGAGGTGGAGTTTCCGTAGAACTCCATCCTATGTCTTTTTTCCCTAACTCCAGCTTTTTCACACCGACTTTGTTCTTCACAGAATACCTGGCTAAAAGGTGGTGGCTAAAAGTACTATCTTTCAGACCCCAGCCTCTAAAACATCGAGGAGAAACTCCAAGAAACAGAACAGATCAGAAGAGTGCAAGCCAGGGGGTTGCAGTGACATCCTGCCCACTTCCCACTCTTCCTGGGGTGCCTTAGACGCTTGGTAGAGACAAGAAAGCTGTCCTTCTGCCTCCTCGGGCCAGTCTTCTTGTCTCTCTGGCTCCAAATCTACGAAGCAAAGTCAGGAGAAGCCCAAAATCCAAACCCAGGCTGTTGTGTTCCATTTTCTAGAAGGGAGGAGGGGAGGCAGGGAGGCCGGGAGGCAGCGAAAGAAGTGTCACAGAGGAGCGATTTAGGGCCCTGCTTGCCCCAGAGCTGTGCTTCAACCACTTAAAGAAGAGTGCGACTTCACAAATGTTGATGGCAAGGTTCACCCTTTCACTGCATGGAGGAAATGTACCAAGAAGAACTGGGTGAGAGTCAGTTTAGAATGGCCATTTTATTACCTGTGTCCCTAGAGGAAATCGTTGCAGCTCAACATGTGCCTTTTGCAGCGTGTGCAACTGGGTAGAAGCCAAAGGGCAGTGACCGGAGCCTTTGGAATGAGGTTTCTGCTCTTGGTATCTAACGCACATCAGGCTTTGGGCTAAACCAGTTACTATCTGAGGTAATGTCAATCCTACATATTTACCCTTAAAATAGGGAAACAATACTAGTCTCAGTTCACGAGTGTGGAAAGGTGGCACAAACATATCTAGTGACCCTCAGAAGTCCACAGAGAAAGAATGGGGGAGAAAAGGAAACAAAGCCCCAGCTCTCCACTCAAACCACAGTAGAACATGTCTTCTCAGAAAGAATAGAAACCCGTCCTTGCCATGCAATTCTTAAGGTTTTAGCCAGATTTTTTTGAAGTCCTCAGTCAAGAGCAGGATTCCTCAGTGGATGTCATACCTAATCACAGGTATTAAATACCTTGGATTTTGCATTATCAAATTTGAATTTCAAAACGAAGAGCTAAATTTTAAGTTTTCTCCAAAGGAAGACCCTTCATGTTCTCACAATGTCACAAACATTTCTCCAGTCGCAACATCTGAGCTGTAACAGGACATAAGAGCCTGAGGCTGGAGCAGCTCATCTGGATCGACTGGGCTGCTCTAGGTGGCTTCCAAACAGGTATTCAACAGCAAGAACTGGTATTTATTAATAACAGCAGAAAAAAGAGCGGCACTACCCTGCGGGCATATGCAGCAAGTGTCTTGTAATTCAGTAATAAAGAGACACGGTCTCTTGCAAAGCCATCTCACGGAAACCGTTACATTAAGACCAGCTAGTGACTGTCTCCCTGTTTACAGAGGCTTCATTGGGCCTTTCTTGCTGCCCGTACTCCATCTTTTCTGCAGTTACAGACAGTCACAGCTTTCCTGCCAGAATTACATGTTCATAGACACAGTTTTAGAAATTCACAAAAACCACAAGACCACCACTATAGCTGATTAGAATACCACAACGTTTAGTTATTCATAGCAATGTATAGAACACTCCATGATAATTTTTGCTTTTATAAAGATGTTGATTAAATTTCAAAAGAAAGCAACACAGGAAGCATCTTCTTGGCATTCTCAGGTTTATTTTACTGTTATTAATTTCAGGTGGAAAGGAGGGAATGTATTGATGAACATCTCCAAGTGCAACATTAAGTCTGTAACAGTTCAAGTGGCAGAATCAAGGTGGTTCATTCTAAAACCTCTCTGAAACTTGCAAAATCTTTAGTTACAGAAACTTTCTGGAATGTATCAAACAAAAGAGGAGGTAGAAATGAGGAATAACTGGAAATCGGTAACTCGCAGCTGGCTGAAGTGATACATTCCTTTGTTTTAACTGGGCTTTGTCTGAGTGAGGAGAACGTCGCATTGGACTGTGCAGTGAGAGAACAACCACAACAGGTAAGTCGTGCCCTGACGCAGCAGCAAGTCCTCTTCCTTTGGCACCTCGCGGGGCCACGGTCCCCTCGCAGCTGCACCAGGGCTCACATCCGCGCCGGACACCCTGCTCAGCAGGAGTGAGGCTCGCACAGCTGGATCCTGCCTCAGTCGCTGGGTCGCCAGGTTTTCTTGCTTGGCAGTTGATTCTTGCAGCTCCTTCAGACAGGCCCTCATCTTGTGCAGCCGCAGACGTTGTTGTCAGCAGGGGTGTCCTCCATACATTTGTTGGGAGCTTGTGCAGTTCAGCCAAATGTACCTGCCTACCTACCGACCTGACTCACCAACTCTCTGGCCCTATCGGCTCAAAAGCCTGTGGGAAAATTTTGGAAACTCGCAAACCCGTATGTGAACCAAAAGTGCACTCAGTACACAGCTACCTACACTAGAAACTAACAAACAAACAAAATAACGAACTTGCTAACTAACTCGCAAACAAACAAACAAACAAACAAACTCTCTTGCCCTACTGGCTCAAAAACCTATGGGAAAATTTTGGAAACTTGCAAACGGGTATGTGAAAAAAAAGTGCACTCAGTACACAGCTACCTACACTAGAAACTAACTAACTAACTAACTAACTAACTAACTAACTAACTAACTAACTAACTAACTAACTAACTAACTTGCTAAGTAACAAACCAACCAACCAACAAACTAACAAACTAACTAACTTGCTAACCAACAAACTAACTAAAACAAACTCTGGACTGTCCGTCCGAGCCAACAGGAGGGTGGTAACACGAGGGCGACTTCCTCTTCAACCTGCCTTGAGAAAGAGGGGGGGGAAAGACAGGCATTAAGTACAAGGCTGAGAGGAGAACAAGCAACTCGTGCTTTGCCGGGATAGGCAATCCCCATCCACAGTTCTCCTCTGCAGGATTCCTTAGGGCTGGGTATTAGGCTTTGGTGGTCTGCTATGAATGATTTAGATGGTGCGAGTTTGGGGAGGCTTGAGCGGACACAGGGTCTTTTGACGCGACTGCCGTACGTATCTATGCTTGGAGGGCCAGGCCTGGGTACAGCTGCCGTAAGAACAGAGAGCAGAACCGAACCAGAGTAAAGGAAGGAGGAACCAAGACCAAGACCAAGACAAGCACAAAGACAAAGGCAAGAGGAAGAACTGTTTGACAATGAGCGCGGTGAAATACTGGCACGGGTTGCGCAGAGAGGTGGTAGATGCCCCATCCCTGGAAACATTCAAGGCCAGGCTGGACGGGGCTCTGAGTAACCGGATCTTATTGAAGAGGTCCCTGCTGATTGCAGGGGGGTTGGATTAGGTGACCTTGGAAGGTCCCTTCCAACCCAAACTCTTCTTTGATTCAAGGATTCTAAGTGCCAAATGAAAAGCGCCAACGCTGGAGTGCTCTTTGCCTCCAGACATCCCCCTTCTCCCAAGGGAAGGGGAATGCTTCCTCTCTGGGGCCGTCTCTGGGCACCACAGAAATATTTCCTAGACTCAGAGCAGCATGACAATTGGCAAGAGGGAGAGCAGGCTCTTTCACACACCAGGGCTTCCTTGTTCCTCTCACCCCACCTGGCTTGGCTCAGTCGCCCGCTCCTGAGCTCTCTGGCTCCAGGCTCCTCCTGCGCTTGCTGGGCTGCGCATCGCTCTCCTCTTCGCGTGGGAGTTTTCTCTTCCGGGGGGAAGGGTTTCCCCCCTCCCGCGAAGAGCCTGGCAAGCTTTCCATCCAGAAGGATTGTTAGGCAGGTAAAGCCATGACAAACAGGAATCAATTCTACTCTAAATCGCAGCTAGCTCATGTTACCTGCTCTGCCCAGAGGAGCTACTCTTGCCTTCGCTTGCTGCAGCGACGTCAGGCACCTGCAATGGAAACGCAGAAGATGCCACCTGCCCCCTGCCCGTTTTCCAGCTCAGCTCTAAAAGGCAGATCCCTTGGGTGGCTTTGCTCAGCCCAGCTGTGCCACTTCTGCTGGGGCCACTGCACAAAGAGTGATGGCCAACCTGCGTCAGCCTCACTCTGCACTTGTGCAAAGCTGCAGGTTGGTGGATGAACTTGCTGGTCCCTGCAGCGGCAATCCCACCTTCTGAGGGGGGAGGCGTTCTCTCACGCTGTTTGTGGACCTCACCTACCTCGGCACTTTCCGCCTCTGCTCCTGCTGCCGGCGACTCCTCGGCCCCTTCAGCGGCGAGCCCGGCCCCCTCTTCCTCCTTCTCCCGCTCCTCCTCGGCCTCAAAGAGTTCCTCCCGGTGGTTAATGAGGAACTCTACCAGCTGGGTGACCTGCACACAGCAAACCACTGGTTTCCAACGCGCTGGCTGCAAATGGCTCCAACAGCCCTTCCCACTCCTCGTCCTGCCTTGCGCACAGAAAGCTGCAGCTGTGCGGCTGCTCTTCCCAGCAGCTCCCCTGCCAGCACTGGCTGAAGACAGGAGGCAGCCAGGAACCTCTGAAGAGCAAAGCTGGCGTGGGCCTGGAAGGCTGCAGCGGGCTGGGAAACGCAGCGTACCTTGGCGGTCACCTGCACCAGCATGTCCAGAGGGAGCGTGTCCTCCTCTGGCGGGCCGAGGAGGTTGGGCCCCACGCAGATGGCCAGGTTGCTGGCTGACATCTTGCTGACGGTGGCGTTGCTGCTGATGTTCTGCAGCAGCCGCAGCAAGGTGTTGAGGAGGAGGAGGTTGGCCTCGGGTAACTTGCGGGCCACCCTGCGGGAACAGCAACGCAACGTTCAGAGATGAAGTAGGCGTTGTCAAGACAGGTGTCCCATGCGGATGTCAGCCAAGCCCACCCCAGGGAAGGCTCCTTGGCCAAGCCGACTCTACAGCAGAGGCGCTGCCTTCCCTGGGATACTGCCACCTCCCTCCCTGCCTGCCCTTCTGGCCACAGTCCCTTTGCACAAGGAGCCAGCCCCAATGCCTGCATCTTTTTCAGGCAGGCTGTGGCTTTGCAGGCGAGTGCCGGGCTCTGCCAGTCCCTGCGCAGCAGCCAGGCTGCTGGCCACACTTACTCTTTCAGCCCCACCAGCCTCTCCTCGCTGCTGCTCTTCTGCAGGGCGGCCATCCACTGCTGGTAGAGCTCCGCCACGAGGAGCTTGGAGGGGATCTTGCGCAGGAAGTCCTGCAATGCCAAGGGCTGCGCGTCAGGCTGCGAGCGCTGCTGCCGGGAGCACGGGCAGCATCCCCAGCACGCTGGGTGCCGAGCAGCTCCTGCCTTTGGGCTCCTGCCAGGGCAGGTGCCCGTCAGCAGCGCCAGAGCCGGGAGCTGGCGGACTGCAGGTCAGCAGGGCTCACCTTCAAGATGACGGCCAGGACGTGCACCGGCTGGCTTGCCAGGTGGACCTCGGTCCCGCTGTCCAGGGCCTCCCTGATCTCCCGGGAGGCACGCTCGCTGGCCGCCAGCCGGAAGATCCCCTCCGTGGATGGCCCCTGTTCCTGCAGCAGAGCCAGCAGGTCCTGCAGGGGAGAGAGGAGGACGTTGCTGGGCTGGAGACATGCCCTGGGAGAGGCCAGGCTTCCTCGGGGACAGGAGTGAGTGTGGATGGGGCAGAACAGAGGGCTGGCTGGAGTTGGGTGACGTGGAGAGGAGCGCGCTTTGTCCCCAGGACTCCTCTGGGATGCCTGCCATGGGGACAGCGCCTTTCCAGAGGAGCCAGCAGGATGGGGACCCCCTGGCCAGGCTCGCTTACCTGCATGGGCTGGGGCAGCATGCCGTCCTGGCTGCAGAGATCCGCCAGGGGCCGGCCAAAGAGAAGCCCCGTGCGGGCAGAGCCCGACGGCCCCGGTGCCTCTGCAGCCGCCGAGGTGCCCGGCCGCACAAAGTGCCAGGGCAGCCACCTCCTCCTCCTGCTGCGGGCGCCACCGTCTGCCGAGGAGAAGAGAGCAAAGAGAGGTGGAGCAGAAGCGCTTGGCCAGCGCTCCTGGGACCCGGAGCGCACGGGAGAAGTGTCCTTTGGCAAGGAGGGATCCCGAGGGCTCGGGTCTCTCCTGCCGCAGAGTAACGGGGACAGACATGCCCTGCGGGAAGGGCAGCAGCAGCCCCAGTGCAGCCTGAGTGCCCGTCCGCAAGAGGAGGAGGGAAGGGCCGTCCTGCCCTAGTCTTCTCCAAACTCACCAGCCACCTGGCCACTTCCACCGCTGGGCGTGCGTGGGTGCTGGGGCTCAGGCTCAGGCTCGTCCCTGCGGAGCAGACGGCGTCGGGCATGAGAAAATCGGCTGCTGCACGGTCCGGCTGTTCTGGGGTGTCCCCGAGCCGTGCGTGGGGGGAGCCTACCTGGAGCCGCGGCAGCAATTCACCTGGCCCATCACGACGATACCGAGATGCCTGTCCTTGGGCACGCTTGCGGGGCGCGAGGGGGTGGCCAGACAGGCGGACAAAGTCCGGCGAATGCGCCCCAGTGCCGTCCCAGTGGTGCAGGGCAAGAGCTTGGCTCCTGCCCCTGGCACTCCGAGTTGGCACAGAAGCGTTGCCGGGACAGCGCCGGGTCAACACAGCCCAACATTCTGAGCGCAGTGGTGGGGGAGGGGCACTGGGGGCTCTCCCCACTATGCCCATGTCTCTCTCGCCCTGGGAGCCCGGCCCTGGGCACAGCACTTCAGGCCTGGCCTCAGCAGCGCCGAGCAGAGGGGAAGGGTCCCCTCCCTCCAGCGGCTGGCAAGGCTTTGCCCCGTGCAGCCCAGGGCACCACTGGCTGCCGCCTTGGGCCAAGGCCACCTCGCTGGCTCCTGCTCAACTTGCCGTCCACCGGGAGCCCAGGACCTTTTGTGCCACGCTCTTTGCCAGCAGCTTTGCCAAGCTGCTTTGGGTCACAAGTCTGGGTGCACGTGTCCCAGGATGCTTCATGCCCGTAGCGTTGCCAGACGTTTCTCCTCATTTCCTAGGCAAGAACTCACCAGTGCTATCATCCTGGCTGGCTGATTGCTAATAGACACCCACAATGAACCTTCTTTGTTTTCCAGCCCCTAATCCTCACTCACAGGCTCTCAACTACATCACCCTAACCCTAAGGGCTGCCAAGTCAAACCTCTCCCTTACATACCCTGCGACTCCCCCGACCTCACCTGCCCTGTCTGTCCCTCCTCAACAGCCCGTTCAGCCCTCCCGAGCACTCATTCTTTCTTTCCATTCTGCACCAGGGACAGGAAAGCTTGTGTGCAGGACTTCCAGCTTCACAAGAGAGCGTGGTCGCCTGAAGTGTGACGTAAATATGGCATTGGCATGGAAGCGTGAGCGGTTGCTTACAAAAAATAGATGTTTTTCCTCAGTCTGGTGACACAGAGCAGCTGACAGCACATGAGCTTTTCATAAGAATCTCCCCAAGCCCTTCCATTTCTCCCCGGATATTCCAAAGGCACCTGAGTCACGTTTGGACAGGGACAGCCATAGCCTGCTCCATGCGGCTCTGCAAACAAAACATCGCTCTTTCCCGTGGCACATGCCAGCTGACTCCTGGAGATCTAGGCTGGGAACTCCACTAGCCACCTTTGACATACGATAGAGTAGTAGGTTTTGAGAAGCAGCCAGAGGTGCTGAGGCCACCCACTCCAACACCAGACGCCAAATTGGGCATTCAGCTCCTCCCAATTTACAGAGCTCTATTGCAGCTTTGAATGTGAAATAATGCCAAGATCCCATTCTAGTTAGTGGAGGAAGGACTTATTCCTACTGTCCTAAAGCAGACATCTTTAGGACACCTTTAGACTTCAGAGAGTGTATCAACTAAGGCCTCAGTTGGATTTCCTACGCGCAGGCAACTTAATGCCATTTCAGATGCTGTAACGAAACCAGCACCTGGGGATCAGCAGATGTGATGCAGGACCTAGGGATAGCCTGGCCCTTCTGAGGGGACAGCTGGAGGTCAGAGAACATCCCCTCTAGAATCTCAGATCATTCCCAAACCATGCCCAGGGAGAGGCTCTGTCATCAAGCCCTTGCTGCCCACTCACTCTAACGGCTTTGTGGAAACCACATCCCCACACAGACAGCCAAGTCGCAGTGAACCGAACCCCGCCCTGATTGCCGTTCCCTCTTCCGCCGAGGAGGTTTGTGTCCTGTATCCCCATAGCTGAGACCCAGTGGGAGCATTCTCCGCACATTTTTGGTAGCTCGTGCAGTTAAGAGCAAATACTGGGGGCTAAGGAACGCGCTTTGATGTTGTTGCTCTTGTTTATTTTTTTTACTGTGTCTTGTTCTAGCCATTTCCATTTGGCAAGTTTCAAAAATCACAATGGACTTAGTGAAACAAGCTTTTGACCTTGGAAGAAAGGATGTGTCTCATGTCTGTTTCCTGCAAAGAAACACTCCTTTATTGAAGAAAATGTATTAATGTATAACATATCTAAATACTACAAGACATCGGCCAAAGTGAAGAGACGTTTTTAAAGTAGTCATGAAACAGCAAATACATCGCTCCACCCATCGCTCCTGCTTTCCATTGAATACCTGAGTGAGTTTCACAGGCAGCGTCTGGTCAACCAACATGCTGAAAGCAACAGGTTGAGCCCACAGCAAAGCGCCTGACCGCAGCTAATGCATCGTGCCCTGCCAGTTTCCCACTGAAGTAATTTCAAAAGCGCCAAGCCAGCGACCGCTCTTTGTGTGCTGTTGAGCACCAGCACAGTTTAGGATGAAGAATCTCGCTTTTTCACGTCACCTTTCAGATTACGTCTTTTCATTCCATCATGAAGCATGTCTCCCTCTAGTAAATACATTTTGATACAACAAAACTGCCCATGGAATACAAGGTTTCTCTAGGTAACCATCATGTTTCTGTAAGCTGCATTACAGACTGTTCATCGCCTGCGTCTCACTGTTTCTTTTCTTCCACGAAAACCTCTCTAAGTTGACCTTGGAGGTTCTTCAGGACTTCTGCTTTGATGTCTTCTCCAGGTTTGGTTTGTTTTGGCTTTTATAGGGCTCAAAGCAAGTGGCTCCTGAGAACTGTCATGCTGAGAAGTGACGGGATTGTGATACAGTTCACAGGCAATAGGTCTGTCACCGTTCCAGGCTACCTGACCAAGCAAACAGGGAAAAGCGCGCAGCTGGCTTGAGTGATGCAGCTCCGCGTGCACGTTCCTCCTAATGCAGTAAGAAGGGCATAAAGCAGCAGCATTTCAGGAGGGTCAAATGTCTCACCCATTTCCGTGTGTCTTCATGAGAGATGGAGATCATCTCAGTGCTTGCTACCCGTTTTCTCCACCGTGCAGGAAATGCCTTCAAATGCCCATTTTATTACCTCTTCCGCCAAGGAGGTTGGTGTCCTGTATCCCCGTAGCTGAGACCTAGTGGGAGCATTCTCCGCACGTTTTGGGTAGCTTGTGCAGTGAAGAGCAGATACTGGGGCTAAGGAACGCGCTTTGTTGTTGTTGTTTACTTTTTACTGTGTCTTGTTCTAACCGTCTCCATTTGGCAAACTTCACGAAACACTAATTTAAACATTTAAATATGGAAAGCACCTCAGTGCTTGCTACCCGTTTCCTCCAGCCTGCAGGAGATGCCTTCAAATGGCCATTTGGTTACCTGTGTCCTTAGCGGAAACTCTTGCAGCTCAGCGCGTGCCTTCTGCAGCACGCGCAACTGTGTAGAAGTATTTGTCACGTCATCTGAGCAAGACGTATTCGAAGATGGTCAGAATTTAAAATGCCTTCTTTTGAAAGGATGTACACAGGATACACAGCTTCATCTTCTAGACATTGGTCACCTACTAAAGGGCCCGGGCTGGATTTGTGGAGCATATTAGGGGAAGAACATAATACCGGTTTTTGGCAAAGGCATTTTTTAGCTGCTAGGGTGTATGCTGCATGTAAGTCAGCTCACCTTGCTGGTTCCTGGTCAACTTGGTGTGCACCAGGACCCCCAGGACATATTCTGCCACGTTGCTTTCCAGAAGCCCGGTCAAGCTGCTTTGGATCACAAGTCCCAAAGTGCGGATGTGTCCCGGGATGCTTCACGCCCATGCTCGTGCCATCTACAGTCGGTCCCACGCTCTTGCCGCACGTCTCCTGTTGCCACTGCCGTGAGGATGAGGAGGGCACGTTTCCTCCAGCCCGAGCAGTGGCGCAGGCGGAAAGGCTCTCTCTTGTTACGGGACAGGGAGAAAGAGAATGCACCCTGGTGACAGAGTCCAGAGGTGGAGTTTCCGTAGAACTCCATCCTATGTCTTTTTTCCCTAACTCCAGCTTTTTCACACCGACTTTGTTCTTCACAGAATACCTGGCTAAAAGGTGGTGGCTAAAAGTACTATCTTTCAGACCCCAGCCTCTAAAACATCGAGGAGAAACTCCAAGAAACAGAACAGATCAGAAGAGTGCAAGCCAGGGGGTTGCAGTGACATCCTGCCCACTTCCCACTCTTCCTGGGGTGCCTTAGACGCTTGGTAGAGACAAGAAAGCTGTCCTTCTGCCTCCTCGGGCCAGTCTTCTTGTCTCTCTGGCTCCAAATCTACGAAGCAAAGTCAGGAGAAGCCCAAAATCCAAACCCAGGCTGTTGTGTTCCATTTTCTAGAAGGGAGGAGGGGAGGCAGGGAGGCCGGGAGGCAGCGAAAGAAGTGTCACAGAGGAGCGATTTAGGGCCCTGCTTGCCCCAGAGCTGTGCTTCAACCACTTAAAGAAGAGTGCGACTTCACAAATGTTGATGGCAAGGTTCACCCTTTCACTGCATGGAGGAAATGTACCAAGAAGAACTGGGTGAGAGTCAGTTTAGAATGGCCATTTTATTACCTGTGTCCCTAGAGGAAATCGTTGCAGCTCAACATGTGCCTTTTGCAGCGTGTGCAACTGGGTAGAAGCCAAAGGGCAGTGACCGGAGCCTTTGGAATGAGGTTTCTGCTCTTGGTATCTAACGCACATCAGGCTTTGGGCTAAACCAGTTACTATCTGAGGTAATGTCAATCCTACATATTTACCCTTAAAATAGGGAAACAATACTAGTCTCAGTTCACGAGTGTGGAAAGGTGGCACAAACATATCTAGTGACCCTCAGAAGTCCACAGAGAAAGAATGGGGGAGAAAAGGAAACAAAGCCCCAGCTCTCCACTCAAACCACAGTAGAACATGTCTTCTCAGAAAGAATAGAAACCCGTCCTTGCCATGCAATTCTTAAGGTTTTAGCCAGATTTTTTTGAAGTCCTCAGTCAAGAGCAGGATTCCTCAGTGGATGTCATACCTAATCACAGGTATTAAATACCTTGGATTTTGCATTATCAAATTTGAATTTCAAAACGAAGAGCTAAATTTTAAGTTTTCTCCAAAGGAAGACCCTTCATGTTCTCACAATGTCACAAACATTTCTCCAGTCGCAACATCTGAGCTGTAACAGGACATAAGAGCCTGAGGCTGGAGCAGCTCATCTGGATCGACTGGGCTGCTCTAGGTGGCTTCCAAACAGGTATTCAACAGCAAGAACTGGTATTTATTAATAACAGCAGAAAAAAGAGCGGCACTACCCTGCGGGCATATGCAGCAAGTGTCTTGTAATTCAGTAATAAAGAGACACGGTCTCTTGCAAAGCCATCTCACGGAAACCGTTACATTAAGACCAGCTAGTGACTGTCTCCCTGTTTACAGAGGCTTCATTGGGCCTTTCTTGCTGCCCGTACTCCATCTTTTCTGCAGTTACAGACAGTCACAGCTTTCCTGCCAGAATTACATGTTCATAGACACAGTTTTAGAAATTCACAAAAACCACAAGACCACCACTATAGCTGATTAGAATACCACAACGTTTAGTTATTCATAGCAATGTATAGAACACTCCATGATAATTTTTGCTTTTATAAAGATGTTGATTAAATTTCAAAAGAAAGCAACACAGGAAGCATCTTCTTGGCATTCTCAGGTTTATTTTACTGTTATTAATTTCAGGTGGAAAGGAGGGAATGTATTGATGAACATCTCCAAGTGCAACATTAAGTCTGTAACAGTTCAAGTGGCAGAATCAAGGTGGTTCATTCTAAAACCTCTCTGAAACTTGCAAAATCTTTAGTTACAGAAACTTTCTGGAATGTATCAAACAAAAGAGGAGGTAGAAATGAGGAATAACTGGAAATCGGTAACTCGCAGCTGGCTGAAGTGATACATTCCTTTGTTTTAACTGGGCTTTGTCTGAGTGAGGAGAACGTCGCATTGGACTGTGCAGTGAGAGAACAACCACAACAGGTAAGTCGTGCCCTGACGCAGCAGCAAGTCCTCTTCCTTTGGCACCTCGCGGGGCCACGGTCCCCTCGCAGCTGCACCAGGGCTCACATCCGCGCCGGACACCCTGCTCAGCAGGAGTGAGGCTCGCACAGCTGGATCCTGCCTCAGTCGCTGGGTCGCCAGGTTTTCTTGCTTGGCAGTTGATTCTTGCAGCTCCTTCAGACAGGCCCTCATCTTGTGCAGCCGCAGACGTTGTTGTCAGCAGGGGTGTCCTCCATACATTTGTTGGGAGCTTGTGCAGTTCAGCCAAATGTACCTGCCTACCTACCGACCTGACTCACCAACTCTCTGGCCCTATCGGCTCAAAAGCCTGTGGGAAAATTTTGGAAACTCGCAAACCCGTATGTGAACCAAAAGTGCACTCAGTACACAGCTACCTACACTAGAAACTAACAGACAAACAAAATATTGAACTTACTAACTAACTCGCAAACAAACAAACAAACAAACAAACTCTCTTGCCCTACTGGCTCAAAAACCTATGGGAAAATTTTGGAAACTTGCAAACGGGTATGTGAAAAAAAAGTGCACTCAGTACACAGCTACCTACACTAGAAACTAACTAACTAACTAACTAACTAACTAACTAACTAACTAACTAACTAACTAACTAACTAACTAGCTAAGTAACAAACCAACCAACCAACAAACTAACAAACTAACTAACTTGCTAACCAACAAACTAACTAAAACAAACTCTGGACTGTCCGTCCGAGCCAACAGGAGGGTGGTAACACGAGGGCGACTTCCTCTTCAACCTGCCTTGAGAAAGAGGGGGGGGAAAGACAGGCATTAAGTACAAGGCTGAGAGGAGAACAAGCAACTCGTGCTTTGCCGGGATAGGCAATCCCCATCCACAGTTCTCCTCTGCAGGATTCCTTAGGGCTGGGTATTAGGCTTTGGTGGTCTGCTATGAATGATTTAGATGGTGCGAGTTTGGGGAGGCTTGAGCGGACACAGGGTCTTTTGACGCGACTGCCGTACGTATCTATGCTTGGAGGGCCAGGCCTGGGTACAGCTGCCGTAAGAACAGAGAGCAGAACCGAACCAGAGTAAAGGAAGGAGGAACCAAGACCAAGACCAAGACAAGCACAAAGACAAAGGCAAGAGGAAGAACTGTTTGACAATGAGCGCGGTGAAATACTGGCACGGGTTGCGCAGAGAGGTGGTAGATGCCCCATCCCTGGAAACATTCAAGGCCAGGCTGGACGGGGCTCTGAGTAACCGGATCTTATTGAAGAGGTCCCTGCTGATTGCAGGGGGGTTGGATTAGGTGACCTTGGAAGGTCCCTTCCAACCCAAACTCTTCTTTGATTCAAGGATTCTAAGTGCCAAATGAAAAGCGCCAACGCTGGAGTGCTCTTTGCCTCCAGACATCCCCCTTCTCCCAAGGGAAGGGGAATGCTTCCTCTCTGGGGCCGTCTCTGGGCACCACAGAAATATTTCCTAGACTCAGAGCAGCATGACAATTGGCAAGAGGGAGAGCAGGCTCTTTCACACACCAGGGCTTCCTTGTTCCTCTCACCCCACCTGGCTTGGCTCAGTCGCCCGCTCCTGAGCTCTCTGGCTCCAGGCTCCTCCTGCGCTTGCTGGGCTGCGCATCGCTCTCCTCTTCGCGTGGGAGTTTTCTCTTCCGGGGGGAAGGGTTTCCCCCCTCCCGCGAAGAGCCTGGCAAGCTTTCCATCCAGAAGGATTGTTAGGCAGGTAAAGCCATGACAAACAGGAATCAATTCTACTCTAAATCGCAGCTAGCTCATGTTACCTGCTCTGCCCAGAGGAGCTACTCTTGCCTTCGCTTGCTGCAGCGACGTCAGGCACCTGCAATGGAAACGCAGAAGATGCCACCTGCCCCCTGCCCGTTTTCCAGCTCAGCTCTAAAAGGCAGATCCCTTGGGTGGCTTTGCTCAGCCCAGCTGTGCCACTTCTGCTGGGGCCACTGCACAAAGAGTGATGGCCAACCTGCGTCAGCCTCACTCTGCACTTGTGCAAAGCTGCAGGTTGGTGGATGAACTTGCTGGTCCCTGCAGCGGCAATCCCACCTTCTGAGGGGGGAGGCGTTCTCTCACGCTGTTTGTGGACCTCACCTACCTCGGCACTTTCCGCCTCTGCTCCTGCTGCCGGCGACTCCTCGGCCCCTTCAGCGGCGAGCCCGGCCCCCTCTTCCTCCTTCTCCCGCTCCTCCTCGGCCTCAAAGAGTTCCTCCCGGTGGTTAATGAGGAACTCTACCAGCTGGGTGACCTGCACACAGCAAACCACTGGTTTCCAACGCGCTGGCTGCAAATGGCTCCAACAGCCCTTCCCACTCCTCGTCCTGCCTTGCGCACAGAAAGCTGCAGCTGTGCGGCTGCTCTTCCCAGCAGCTCCCCTGCCAGCACTGGCTGAAGACAGGAGGCAGCCAGGAACCTCTGAAGAGCAAAGCTGGCGTGGGCCTGGAAGGCTGCAGCGGGCTGGGAAACGCAGCGTACCTTGGCGGTCACCTGCACCAGCATGTCCAGAGGGAGCGTGTCCTCCTCTGGCGGGCCGAGGAGGTTGGGCCCCACGCAGATGGCCAGGTTGCTGGCTGACATCTTGCTGACGGTGGCGTTGCTGCTGATGTTCTGCAGCAGCCGCAGCAAGGTGTTGAGGAGGAGGAGGTTGGCCTCGGGTAACTTGCGGGCCACCCTGCGGGAACAGCAACGCAACGTTCAGAGATGAAGTAGGCGTTGTCAAGACAGGTGTCCCATGCGGATGTCAGCCAAGCCCACCCCAGGGAAGGCTCCTTGGCCAAGCCGACTCTACAGCAGAGGCGCTGCCTTCCCTGGGATACTGCCACCTCCCTCCCTGCCTGCCCTTCTGGCCACAGTCCCTTTGCACAAGGAGCCAGCCCCAATGCCTGCATCTTTTTCAGGCAGGCTGTGGCTTTGCAGGCGAGTGCCGGGCTCTGCCAGTCCCTGCGCAGCAGCCAGGCTGCTGGCCACACTTACTCTTTCAGCCCCACCAGCCTCTCCTCGCTGCTGCTCTTCTGCAGGGCGGCCATCCACTGCTGGTAGAGCTCCGCCACGAGGAGCTTGGAGGGGATCTTGCGCAGGAAGTCCTGCAATGCCAAGGGCTGCGCGTCAGGCTGCGAGCGCTGCTGCCGGGAGCACGGGCAGCATCCCCAGCACGCTGGGTGCCGAGCAGCTCCTGCCTTTGGGCTCCTGCCAGGGCAGGTGCCCGTCAGCAGCGCCAGAGCCGGGAGCTGGCGGACTGCAGGTCAGCAGGGCTCACCTTCAAGATGACGGCCAGGACGTGCACCGGCTGGCTTGCCAGGTGGACCTCGGTCCCGCTGTCCAGGGCCTCCCTGATCTCCCGGGAGGCACGCTCGCTGGCCGCCAGCCGGAAGATCCCCTCCGTGGATGGCCCCTGTTCCTGCAGCAGAGCCAGCAGGTCCTGCAGGGGAGAGAGGAGGACGTTGCTGGGCTGGAGACATGCCCTGGGAGAGGCCAGGCTTCCTCGGGGACAGGAGTGAGTGTGGATGGGGCAGAACAGAGGGCTGGCTGGAGTTGGGTGACGTGGAGAGGAGCGCGCTTTGTCCCCAGGACTCCTCTGGGATGCCTGCCATGGGGACAGCGCCTTTCCAGAGGAGCCAGCAGGATGGGGACCCCCTGGCCAGGCTCGCTTACCTGCATGGGCTGGGGCAGCATGCCGTCCTGGCTGCAGAGATCCGCCAGGGGCCGGCCAAAGAGAAGCCCCGTGCGGGCAGAGCCCGACGGCCCCGGTGCCTCTGCAGCCGCCGAGGTGCCCGGCCGCACAAAGTGCCAGGGCAGCCACCTCCTCCTCCTGCTGCGGGCGCCACCGTCTGCCGAGGAGAAGAGAGCAAAGAGAGGTGGAGCAGAAGCGCTTGGCCAGCGCTCCTGGGACCCGGAGCGCACGGGAGAAGTGTCCTTTGGCAAGGAGGGATCCCGAGGGCTCGGGTCTCTCCTGCCGCAGAGTAACGGGGACAGACGTGCCCTGCGGGAAGGGCAGCAGCAGCCCCAGTGCAGCCTGAGTGCCCGTCCGCAAGAGGAGGAGGGAAGGGCCGTCCTGCCCTAGTCTTCTCCAAACTCACCAGCCACCTGGCCACTTCCACCGCTGGGCGTGCGTGGGTGCTGGGGCTCAGGCTCAGGCTCGTCCCTGCGGAGCAGACGGCGTCGGGCATGAGAAAATCGGCTGCTGCACGGTCCGGCTGTTCTGGGGTGTCCCCGAGCCGTGCGTGGGGGGAGCCTACCTGGAGCCGCGGCAGCAATTCACCTGGCCCATCACGACGATACCGAGATGCCTGTCCTTGGGCACGCTTGCGGGGCGCGAGGGGGTGGCCAGACAGGCGGACAAAGTCCGGCGAATGCGCCCCAGTGCCGTCCCAGTGGTGCAGGGCAAGAGCTTGGCTCCTGCCCCTGGCACTCCGAGTTGGCACAGAAGCGTTGCCGGGACAGCGCCGGGTCAACACAGCCCAACATTCTGAGCGCAGTGGTGGGGGAGGGGCACTGGGGGCTCTCCCCACTATGCCCATGTCTCTCTCGCCCTGGGAGCCCGGCCCTGGGCACAGCACTTCAGGCCTGGCCTCAGCAGCGCCGAGCAGAGGGGAAGGGTCCCCTCCCTCCAGCGGCTGGCAAGGCTTTGCCCCGTGCAGCCCAGGGCACCACTGGCTGCCGCCTTGGGCCAAGGCCACCTCGCTGGCTCCTGCTCAACTTGCCGTCCACCGGGAGCCCAGGACCTTTTGTGCCACGCTCTTTGCCAGCAGCTTTGCCAAGCTGCTTTGGGTCACAAGTCTGGGTGCACGTGTCCCAGGATGCTTCATGCCCGTAGCGTTGCCAGACGTTTCTCCTCATTTCCTAGGCAAGAACTCACCAGTGCTATCATCCTGGCTGGCTGATTGCTAATAGACACCCACAATGAACCTTCTTTGTTTTCCAGCCCCTAATCCTCACTCACAGGCTCTCAACTACATCACCCTAACCCTAAGGGCTGCCAAGTCAAACCTCTCCCTTACATACCCTGCGACTCCCCCGACCTCACCTGCCCTGTCTGTCCCTCCTCAACAGCCCGTTCAGCCCTCCCGAGCACTCATTCTTTCTTTCCATTCTGCACCAGGGACAGGAAAGCTTGTGTGCAGGACTTCCAGCTTCACAAGAGAGCGTGGTCGCCTGAAGTGTGACGTAAATATGGCATTGGCATGGAAGCGTGAGCGGTTGCTTACAAAAAATAGATGTTTTTCCTCAGTCTGGTGACACAGAGCAGCTGACAGCACATGAGCTTTTCATAAGAATCTCCCCAAGCCCTTCCATTTCTCCCCGGATATTCCAAAGGCACCTGAGTCACGTTTGGACAGGGACAGCCATAGCCTGCTCCATGCGGCTCTGCAAACAAAACATCGCTCTTTCCCGTGGCACATGCCAGCTGACTCCTGGAGATCTAGGCTGGGAACTCCACTAGCCACCTTTGACATACGATAGAGTAGTAGGTTTTGAGAAGCAGCCAGAGGTGCTGAGGCCACCCACTCCAACACCAGACGCCAAATTGGGCATTCAGCTCCTCCCAATTTACAGAGCTCTATTGCAGCTTTGAATGTGAAATAATGCCAAGATCCCATTCTAGTTAGTGGAGGAAGGACTTATTCCTACTGTCCTAAAGCAGACATCTTTAGGACACCTTTAGACTTCAGAGAGTGTATCAACTAAGGCCTCAGTTGGATTTCCTACGCGCAGGCAACTTAATGCCATTTCAGATGCTGTAACGAAACCAGCACCTGGGGATCAGCAGATGTGATGCAGGACCTAGGGATAGCCTGGCCCTTCTGAGGGGACAGCTGGAGGTCAGAGAACATCCCCTCTAGAATCTCAGATCATTCCCAAACCATGCCCAGGGAGAGGCTCTGTCATCAAGCCCTTGCTGCCCACTCACTCTAACGGCTTTGTGGAAACCACATCCCCACACAGACAGCCAAGTCGCAGTGAACCGAACCCCGCCCTGATTGCCGTTCCCTCTTCCGCCGAGGAGGTTTGTGTCCTGTATCCCCACAGCTGAGACCCAGTGGGAGCATTCTCCGCACATTTTTGGTAGCTCGTGCAGTTAAGAGCAAATACTGGGGGCTAAGGAACGCGCTTTGATGTTGTTGCTCTTGTTTATTTTTTTTACTGTGTCTTGTTCTAGCCATTTCCATTTGGCAAGTTTCAAAAATCACAATGGACTTAGTGAAACAAGCTTTTGACCTTGGAAGAAAGGATGTGTCTCATGTCTGTTTCCTGCAAAGAAACACTCCTTTATTGAAGAAAATGTATTAATGTATAACATATCTAAATACTACAAGACATCGGCCAAAGTGAAGAGACGTTTTTAAAGTAGTCATGAAACAGCAAATACATCGCTCCACCCATCGCTCCTGCTTTCCATTGAATACCTGAGTGAGTTTCACAGGCAGCGTCTGGTCAACCAACATGCTGAAAGCAACAGGTTGAGCCCACAGCAAAGCGCCTGACCGCAGCTAATGCATCGTGCCCTGCCAGTTTCCCACTGAAGTAATTTCAAAAGCGCCAAGCCAGCGACCGCTCTTTGTGTGCTGTTGAGCACCAGCACAGTTTAGGATGAAGAATCTCGCTTTTTCACGTCACCTTTCAGATTACGTCTTTTCATTCCATCATGAAGCATGTCTCCCTCTAGTAAATACATTTTGATACAACAAAACTGCCCATGGAATACAAGGTTTCTCTAGGTAACCATCATGTTTCTGTAAGCTGCATTACAGACTGTTCATCGCCTGCGTCTCACTGTTTCTTTTCTTCCACGAAAACCTCTCTAAGTTGACCTTGGAGGTTCTTCAGGACTTCTGCTTTGATGTCTTCTCCAGGTTTGGTTTGTTTTGGCTTTTATAGGGCTCAAAGCAAGTGGCTCCTGAGAACTGTCATGCTGAGAAGTGACGGGATTGTGATACAGTTCACAGGCAATAGGTCTGTCACCGTTCCAGGCTACCTGACCAAGCAAACAGGGAAAAGCGCGCAGCTGGCTTGAGTGATGCAGCTCCGCGTGCACGTTCCTCCTAATGCAGTAAGAAGGGCATAAAGCAGCAGCATTTCAGGAGGGTCAAATGTCTCACCCATTTCCGTGTGTCTTCATGAGAGATGGAGATCATCTCAGTGCTTGCTACCCGTTTTCTCCACCGTGCAGGAAATGCCTTCAAATGCCCATTTTATTACCTCTTCCGCCAAGGAGGTTGGTGTCCTGTATCCCCGTAGCTGAGACCTAGTGGGAGCATTCTCCGCACGTTTTGGGTAGCTTGTGCAGTGAAGAGCAGATACTGGGGCTAAGGAACGCGCTTTGTTGTTGTTGTTTACTTTTTACTGTGTCTTGTTCTAACCGTCTCCATTTGGCAAACTTCACGAAACACTAATTTAAACATTTAAATATGGAAAGCACCTCAGTGCTTGCTACCCGTTTCCTCCAGCCTGCAGGAGATGCCTTCAAATGGCCATTTGGTTACCTGTGTCCTTAGCGGAAACTCTTGCAGCTCAGCGCGTGCCTTCTGCAGCACGCGCAACTGTGTAGAAGTATTTGTCACGTCATCTGAGCAAGACGTATTCGAAGATGGTCAGAATTTAAAATGCCTTCTTTTGAAAGGATGTACACAGGATACACAGCTTCATCTTCTAGACATTGGTCACCTACTAAAGGGCCCGGGCTGGATTTGTGGAGCATATTAGGGGAAGAACATAATACCGGTTTTTGGCAAAGGCATTTTTTAGCTGCTAGGGTGTATGCTGCATGTAAGTCAGCTCACCTTGCTGGTTCCTGGTCAACTTGGTGTGCACCAGGACCCCCAGGACATATTCTGCCACGTTGCTTTCCAGAAGCCCGGTCAAGCTGCTTTGGATCACAAGTCCCAAAGTGCGGATGTGTCCCGGGATGCTTCACGCCCATGCTCGTGCCATCTACAGTCGGTCCCACGCTCTTGCCGCACGTCTCCTGTTGCCACTGCCGTGAGGATGAGGAGGGCACGTTTCCTCCAGCCCGAGCAGTGGCGCAGGCGGAAAGGCTCTCTCTTGTTACGGGACAGGGAGAAAGAGAATGCACCCTGGTGACAGAGTCCAGAGGTGGAGTTTCCGTAGAACTCCATCCTATGTCTTTTTTCCCTAACTCCAGCTTTTTCACACCGACTTTGTTCTTCACAGAATACCTGGCTAAAAGGTGGTGGCTAAAAGTACTATCTTTCAGACCCCAGCCTCTAAAACATCGAGGAGAAACTCCAAGAAACAGAACAGATCAGAAGAGTGCAAGCCAGGGGGTTGCAGTGACATCCTGCCCACTTCCCACTCTTCCTGGGGTGCCTTAGACGCTTGGTAGAGACAAGAAAGCTGTCCTTCTGCCTCCTCGGGCCAGTCTTCTTGTCTCTCTGGCTCCAAATCTACGAAGCAAAGTCAGGAGAAGCCCAAAATCCAAACCCAGGCTGTTGTGTTCCATTTTCTAGAAGGGAGGAGGGGAGGCAGGGAGGCCGGGAGGCAGCGAAAGAAGTGTCACAGAGGAGCGATTTAGGGCCCTGCTTGCCCCAGAGCTGTGCTTCAACCACTTAAAGAAGAGTGCGACTTCACAAATGTTGATGGCAAGGTTCACCCTTTCACTGCATGGAGGAAATGTACCAAGAAGAACTGGGTGAGAGTCAGTTTAGAATGGCCATTTTATTACCTGTGTCCCTAGAGGAAATCGTTGCAGCTCAACATGTGCCTTTTGCAGCGTGTGCAACTGGGTAGAAGCCAAAGGGCAGTGACCGGAGCCTTTGGAATGAGGTTTCTGCTCTTGGTATCTAACGCACATCAGGCTTTGGGCTAAACCAGTTACTATCTGAGGTAATGTCAATCCTACATATTTACCCTTAAAATAGGGAAACAATACTAGTCTCAGTTCACGAGTGTGGAAAGGTGGCACAAACATATCTAGTGACCCTCAGAAGTCCACAGAGAAAGAATGGGGGAGAAAAGGAAACAAAGCCCCAGCTCTCCACTCAAACCACAGTAGAACATGTCTTCTCAGAAAGAATAGAAACCCGTCCTTGCCATGCAATTCTTAAGGTTTTAGCCAGATTTTTTTGAAGTCCTCAGTCAAGAGCAGGATTCCTCAGTGGATGTCATACCTAATCACAGGTATTAAATACCTTGGATTTTGCATTATCAAATTTGAATTTCAAAACGAAGAGCTAAATTTTAAGTTTTCTCCAAAGGAAGACCCTTCATGTTCTCACAATGTCACAAACATTTCTCCAGTCGCAACATCTGAGCTGTAACAGGACATAAGAGCCTGAGGCTGGAGCAGCTCATCTGGATCGACTGGGCTGCTCTAGGTGGCTTCCAAACAGGTATTCAACAGCAAGAACTGGTATTTATTAATAACAGCAGAAAAAAGAGCGGCACTACCCTGCGGGCATATGCAGCAAGTGTCTTGTAATTCAGTAATAAAGAGACACGGTCTCTTGCAAAGCCATCTCACGGAAACCGTTACATTAAGACCAGCTAGTGACTGTCTCCCTGTTTACAGAGGCTTCATTGGGCCTTTCTTGCTGCCCGTACTCCATCTTTTCTGCAGTTACAGACAGTCACAGCTTTCCTGCCAGAATTACATGTTCATAGACACAGTTTTAGAAATTCACAAAAACCACAAGACCACCACTATAGCTGATTAGAATACCACAACGTTTAGTTATTCATAGCAATGTATAGAACACTCCATGATAATTTTTGCTTTTATAAAGATGTTGATTAAATTTCAAAAGAAAGCAACACAGGAAGCATCTTCTTGGCATTCTCAGGTTTATTTTACTGTTATTAATTTCAGGTGGAAAGGAGGGAATGTATTGATGAACATCTCCAAGTGCAACATTAAGTCTGTAACAGTTCAAGTGGCAGAATCAAGGTGGTTCATTCTAAAACCTCTCTGAAACTTGCAAAATCTTTAGTTACAGAAACTTTCTGGAATGTATCAAACAAAAGAGGAGGTAGAAATGAGGAATAACTGGAAATCGGTAACTCGCAGCTGGCTGAAGTGATACATTCCTTTGTTTTAACTGGGCTTTGTCTGAGTGAGGAGAACGTCGCATTGGACTGTGCAGTGAGAGAACAACCACAACAGGTAAGTCGTGCCCTGACGCAGCAGCAAGTCCTCTTCCTTTGGCACCTCGCGGGGCCACGGTCCCCTCGCAGCTGCACCAGGGCTCACATCCGCGCCGGACACCCTGCTCAGCAGGAGTGAGGCTCGCACAGCTGGATCCTGCCTCAGTCGCTGGGTCGCCAGGTTTTCTTGCTTGGCAGTTGATTCTTGCAGCTCCTTCAGACAGGCCCTCATCTTGTGCAGCCGCAGACGTTGTTGTCAGCAGGGGTGTCCTCCATACATTTGTTGGGAGCTTGTGCAGTTCAGCCAAATGTACCTGCCTACCTACCGACCTGACTCACCAACTCTCTGGCCCTATCGGCTCAAAAGCCTGTGGGAAAATTTTGGAAACTCGCAAACCCGTATGTGAACCAAAAGTGCACTCAGTACACAGCTACCTACACTAGAAACTAACAAACAAACAAAATAACGAACTTGCTAACTAACTCGCAAACAAACAAACAAACAAACAAACTCTCTTGCCCTACTGGCTCAAAAACCTATGGGAAAATTTTGGAAACTTGCAAACGGGTATGTGAAAAAAAAGTGCACTCAGTACACAGCTACCTACACTAGAAACTAACTAACTAACTAACTAACTAACTAACTAACTAACTAACTAACTAACTAACTAACTAACTTGCTAAGTAACAAACCAACCAACCAACAAACTAACAAACTAACTAACTTGCTAACCAACAAACTAACTAAAACAAACTCTGGACTGTCCGTCCGAGCCAACAGGAGGGTGGTAACACGAGGGCGACTTCCTCTTCAACCTGCCTTGAGAAAGAGGGGGGGGAAAGACAGGCATTAAGTACAAGGCTGAGAGGAGAACAAGCAACTCGTGCTTTGCCGGGATAGGCAATCCCCATCCACAGTTCTCCTCTGCAGGATTCCTTAGAGCTGGGTATTAGGCTTTGATGGTCTGCTATGAATGATTTAGATGGTGCGAGTTTGGGGAGGCTTGAGCGGACACAGGGTCTTTTGACGCGACTGCCGTACGTATCTATGCTTGGAGGGCCAGGCCTGGGTACAGCTGCCGTAAGAACAGAGAGCAGAACCGAACCAGAGTAAAGGAAGGAGGAATCAAGACCAAGACCAAGACAAGCACAAAGACAAAGGCAAGAGGAAGAACTGTTTGACAATGAGCGCGGTGAAATACTGGCACGGGTTGCGCAGAGAGGTGGTAGATGCCCCATCCCTGGAAACATTCAAGGCCAGGCTGGACGGGGCTCTGAGTAACCGGATCTTATTGAAGAGGTCCCTGCTGATTGCAGGGGGGTTGGATTAGGTGACCTTGGAAGGTCCCTTCCAACCCAAACTCTTCTTTGATTCAAGGATTCTAAGTGCCAAATGAAAAGCGCCAACGCTGGAGTGCTCTTTGCCTCCAGACATCCCCCTTCTCCCAAGGGAAGGGGAATGCTTCCTCTCTGGGGCCGTCTCTGGGCACCACAGAAATATTTCCTAGACTCAGAGCAGCATGACAATTGGCAAGAGGGAGAGCAGGCTCTTTCACACACCAGGGCTTCCTTGTTCCTCTCACCCCACCTGGCTTGGCTCAGTCGCCCGCTCCTGAGCTCTCTGGCTCCAGGCTCCTCCTGCGCTTGCTGGGCTGCGCATCGCTCTCCTCTTCGCGTGGGAGTTTTCTCTTCCGGGGGGAAGGGTTTCCCCCCTCCCGCGAAGAGCCTGGCAAGCTTTCCATCCAGAAGGATTGTTAGGCAGGTAAAGCCATGACAAACAGGAATCAATTCTACTCTAAATCGCAGCTAGCTCATGTTACCTGCTCTGCCCAGAGGAGCTACTCTTGCCTTCGCTTGCTGCAGCGACGTCAGGCACCTGCAATGGAAACGCAGAAGATGCCACCTGCCCCCTGCCCGTTTTCCAGCTCAGCTCTAAAAGGCAGATCCCTTGGGTGGCTTTGCTCAGCCCAGCTGTGCCACTTCTGCTGGGGCCACTGCACAAAGAGTGATGGCCAACCTGCGTCAGCCTCACTCTGCACTTGTGCAAAGCTGCAGGTTGGTGGATGAACTTGCTGGTCCCTGCAGCGGCAATCCCACCTTCTGAGGGGGGAGGCGTTCTCTCACGCTGTTTGTGGACCTCACCTACCTCGGCACTTTCCGCCTCTGCTCCTGCTGCCGGCGACTCCTCGGCCCCTTCAGCGGCGAGCCCGGCCCCCTCTTCCTCCTTCTCCCGCTCCTCCTCGGCCTCAAAGAGTTCCTCCCGGTGGTTAATGAGGAACTCTACCAGCTGGGTGACCTGCACACAGCAAACCACTGGTTTCCAACGCGCTGGCTGCAAATGGCTCCAACAGCCCTTCCCACTCCTCGTCCTGCCTTGCGCACAGAAAGCTGCAGCTGTGCGGCTGCTCTTCCCAGCAGCTCCCCTGCCAGCACTGGCTGAAGACAGGAGGCAGCCAGGAACCTCTGAAGAGCAAAGCTGGCGTGGGCCTGGAAGGCTGCAGCGGGCTGGGAAACGCAGCGTACCTTGGCGGTCACCTGCACCAGCATGTCCAGAGGGAGCGTGTCCTCCTCTGGCGGGCCGAGGAGGTTGGGCCCCACGCAGATGGCCAGGTTGCTGGCTGACATCTTGCTGACGGTGGCGTTGCTGCTGATGTTCTGCAGCAGCCGCAGCAAGGTGTTGAGGAGGAGGAGGTTGGCCTCGGGTAACTTGCGGGCCACCCTGCGGGAACAGCAACGCAACGTTCAGAGATGAAGTAGGCGTTGTCAAGACAGGTGTCCCATGCGGATGTCAGCCAAGCCCACCCCAGGGAAGGCTCCTTGGCCAAGCCGACTCTACAGCAGAGGCGCTGCCTTCCCTGGGATACTGCCACCTCCCTCCCTGCCTGCCCTTCTGGCCACAGTCCCTTTGCACAAGGAGCCAGCCCCAATGCCTGCATCTTTTTCAGGCAGGCTGTGGCTTTGCAGGCGAGTGCCGGGCTCTGCCAGTCCCTGCGCAGCAGCCAGGCTGCTGGCCACACTTACTCTTTCAGCCCCACCAGCCTCTCCTCGCTGCTGCTCTTCTGCAGGGCGGCCATCCACTGCTGGTAGAGCTCCGCCACGAGGAGCTTGGAGGGGATCTTGCGCAGGAAGTCCTGCAATGCCAAGGGCTGCGCGTCAGGCTGCGAGCGCTGCTGCCGGGAGCACGGGCAGCATCCCCAGCACGCTGGGTGCCGAGCAGCTCCTGCCTTTGGGCTCCTGCCAGGGCAGGTGCCCGTCAGCAGCGCCAGAGCCGGGAGCTGGCGGACTGCAGGTCAGCAGGGCTCACCTTCAAGATGACGGCCAGGACGTGCACCGGCTGGCTTGCCAGGTGGACCTCGGTCCCGCTGTCCAGGGCCTCCCTGATCTCCCGGGAGGCACGCTCGCTGGCCGCCAGCCGGAAGATCCCCTCCGTGGATGGCCCCTGTTCCTGCAGCAGAGCCAGCAGGTCCTGCAGGGGAGAGAGGAGGACGTTGCTGGGCTGGAGACATGCCCTGGGAGAGGCCAGGCTTCCTCAGGGGCAGGAGTGAGTGTGGATGGGGCAGAACAGAGGGCTGGCTGGAGTTGGGTGACGTGGAGAGGAGCGCGCTTTGTCCCCAGGACTCCTCTGGGATGCCTGCCATGGGGACAGCGTCTTTCCAGAGGAGCCAGCAGGATGGGGACCCCCTGGCCAGGCTCGCTTACCTGCATGGGCTGGGGCAGCATGCCGTCCTGGCTGCAGAGATCCGCCAGGGGCCGGCCAAAGAGAAGCCCCGTGCGGGCAGAGCCCGACGGCCCCGGTGCCTCTGCAGCCGCCGAGGTGCCCGGCCGCACAAAGTGCCAGGGCAGCCACCTCCTCCTCCTGCTGCGGGCGCCACCGTCTGCCGAGGAGAAGAGAGCAAAGAGAGGTGGAGCAGAAGCGCTTGGCCAGCGCTCCTGGGACCCGGAGCGCACGGGAGAAGTGTCCTTTGGCAAGGAGGGATCCCGAGGGCTCGGGTCTCTCCTGCCGCAGAGTAACGGGGACAGACGTGCCCTGCGGGAAGGGCAGCAGCAGCCCCAGTGCAGCCTGAGTGCCCGTCCGCAAGAGGAGGAGGGAAGGGCCGTCCTGCCCTAGTCTTCTCCAAACTCACCAGCCACCTGGCCACTTCCACCGCTGGGCGTGCGTGGGTGCTGGGGCTCAGGCTCAGGCTCGTCCCTGCGGAGCAGACGGCGTCGGGCATGAGAAAATCGGCTGCTGCACGGTCCGGCTGTTCTGGGGTGTCCCCGAGCCGTGCGTGGGGGGAGCCTACCTGGAGCCGCGGCAGCAATTCACCTGGCCCATCACGACGATACCGAGATGCCTGTCCTTGGGCACGCTTGCGGGGCGCGAGGGGGTGGCCAGACAGGCGGACAAAGTCCGGCGAATGCGCCCCAGTGCCGTCCCAGTGGTGCAGGGCAAGAGCTTGGCTCCTGCCCCTGGCACTCCGAGTTGGCACAGAAGCGTTGCCGGGACAGCGCCGGGTCAACACAGCCCAACATTCTGAGCGCAGTGGTGGGGGAGGGGCACTGGGGGCTCTCCCCACTATGCCCATGTCTCTCTCGCCCTGGGAGCCCGGCCCTGGGCACAGCACTTCAGGCCTGGCCTCAGCAGCGCCGAGCAGAGGGGAAGGGTCCCCTCCCTCCAGCGGCTGGCAAGGCTTTGCCCCGTGCAGCCCAGGGCACCACTGGCTGCCGCCTTGGGCCAAGGCCACCTCGCTGGCTCCTGCTCAACTTGCCGTCCACCGGGAGCCCAGGACCTTTTGTGCCACGCTCTTTGCCAGCAGCTTTGCCAAGCTGCTTTGGGTCACAAGTCTGGGTGCACGTGTCCCAGGATGCTTCATGCCCGTAGCGTTGCCAGACGTTTCTCCTCATTTCCTAGGCAAGAACTCACCAGTGCTATCATCCTGGCTGGCTGATTGCTAATAGACACCCACAATGAACCTTCTTTGTTTTCCAGCCCCTAATCCTCACTCACAGGCTCTCAACTACATCACCCTAACCCTAAGGGCTGCCAAGTCAAACCTCTCCCTTACATACCCTGCGACTCCCCCGACCTCACCTGCCCTGTCTGTCCCTCCTCAACAGCCCGTTCAGCCCTCCCGAGCACTCATTCTTTCTTTCCATTCTGCACCAGGGACAGGAAAGCTTGTGTGCAGGACTTCCAGCTTCACAAGAGAGCGTGGTCGCCTGAAGTGTGACGTAAATATGGCATTGGCATGGAAGCGTGAGCGGTTGCTTACAAAAAATAGATGTTTTTCCTCAGTCTGGTGACACAGAGCAGCTGACAGCACATGAGCTTTTCATAAGAATCTCCCCAAGCCCTTCCATTTCTCCCCGGATATTCCAAAGGCACCTGAGTCACGTTTGGACAGGGACAGCCATAGCCTGCTCCATGCGGCTCTGCAAACAAAACATCGCTCTTTCCCGTGGCACATGCCAGCTGACTCCTGGAGATCTAGGCTGGGAACTCCACTAGCCACCTTTGACATACGATAGAGTAGTAGGTTTTGAGAAGCAGCCAGAGGTGCTGAGGCCACCCACTCCAACACCAGACGCCAAATTGGGCATTCAGCTCCTCCCAATTTACAGAGCTCTATTGCAGCTTTGAATGTGAAATAATGCCAAGATCCCATTCTAGTTAGTGGAGGAAGGACTTATTCCTACTGTCCTAAAGCAGACATCTTTAGGACACCTTTAGACTTCAGAGAGTGTATCAACTAAGGCCTCAGTTGGATTTCCTACGCGCAGGCAACTTAATGCCATTTCAGATGCTGTAACGAAACCAGCACCTGGGGATCAGCAGATGTGATGCAGGACCTAGGGATAGCCTGGCCCTTCTGAGGGGACAGCTGGAGGTCAGAGAACATCCCCTCTAGAATCTCAGATCATTCCCAAACCATGCCCAGGGAGAGGCTCTGTCATCAAGCCTTTGCTGCCCACTCACTCTAACGGCTTTGTGGAAACCACATCCCCACACAGACAGCCAAGTCGCAGTGAACCGAACCCCGCCCTGGTTGCCGTTCCCTCTTCCGCCGAGGAGGTTTGTGTCCTGTATCCCCACAGCTGAGACCCAGTGGGAGCATTCTCCGCACATTTTTGGTAGCTCGTGCAGTTAAGAGCAAATACTGGGGGCTAAGGAACGCGCTTTGATGTTGTTGCTCTTGTTTATTTTTTTTACTGTGTCTTGTTCTAGCCATTTCCATTTGGCAAGTTTCAAAAATCACAATGGACTTAGTGAAACAAGCTTTTGACCTTGGAAGAAAGGATGTGTCTCATGTCTGTTTCCTGCAAAGAAACACTCCTTTATTGAAGAAAATGTATTAATGTATAACATATCTAAATACTACAAGACATCGGCCAAAGTGAAGAGACGTTTTTAAAGTAGTCATGAAACAGCAAATACATCGCTCCACCCATCGCTCCTGCTTTCCATTGAATACCTGAGTGAGTTTCACAGGCAGCGTCTGGTCAACCAACATGCTGAAAGCAACAGGTTGAGCCCACAGCAAAGCGCCTGACCGCAGCTAATGCATCGTGCCCTGCCAGTTTCCCACTGAAGTAATTTCAAAAGCGCCAAGCCAGCGACCGCTCTTTGTGTGCTGTTGAGCACCAGCACAGTTTAGGATGAAGAATCTCGCTTTTTCACGTCACCTTTCAGATTACGTCTTTTCATTCCATCATGAAGCATGTCTCCCTCTAGTAAATACATTTTGATACAACAAAACTGCCCATGGAATACAAGGTTTCTCTAGGTAACCATCATGTTTCTGTAAGCTGCATTACAGACTGTTCATCGCCTGCGTCTCACTGTTTCTTTTCTTCCACGAAAACCTCTCT
Source organism: Nesoenas mayeri (assembly GCF_963082525.1). Lineage (NCBI taxonomy): Eukaryota > Metazoa > Chordata > Aves > Columbiformes > Columbidae > Nesoenas > Nesoenas mayeri. Next base: position 22,467,657 of record NC_137541.1, read on the forward strand.
AAGTTGACCTTGGAGGTTCTTCAGGACTTCTGCTTTGATGTCTTCTCCAGGTTTGGTTTGTTTTGGCTTTTATAGGGCTCAAAGCAAGTGGCTCCTGAGAACTGTCATGCTGAGAAGTGACGGGATTGTGATACAGTTCACAGGCAATAGGTCTGTCACCGTTCCAGGCTACCTGACCAAGCAAACAGGGAAAAGCGCGCAGCTGGCTTGAGTGATGCAGCTCCGCGTGCACGTTCCTCCTAATGCAGTAAGAAGGGCATAAAGCAGCAGCATTTCAGGAGGGTCAAATGTCTCACCCATTTCCGTGTGTCTTCATGAGAGATGGAGATCATCTCAGTGCTTGCTACCCGTTTTCTCCACCGTGCAGGAAATGCCTTCAAATGCCCATTTTATTACCTCTTCCGCCAAGGAGGTTGGTGTCCTGTATCCCCGTAGCTGAGACCTAGTGGGAGCATTCTCCGCACGTTTTGGGTAGCTTGTGCAGTGAAGAGCAGATACTGGGGCTAAGGAACGCGCTTTGTTGTTGTTGTTTACTTTTTACTGTGTCTTGTTCTAACCGTCTCCATTTGGCAAACTTCACGAAACACTAATTTAAACATTTAAATATGGAAAGCACCTCAGTGCTTGCTACCCGTTTCCTCCAGCCTGCAGGAGATGCCTTCAAATGGCCATTTGGTTACCTGTGTCCTTAGCGGAAACTCTTGCAGCTCAGCGCGTGCCTTCTGCAGCACGCGCAACTGTGTAGAAGTATTTGTCACGTCATCTGAGCAAGACGTATTCGAAGATGGTCAGAATTTAAAATGCCTTCTTTTGAAAGGATGTACACAGGATACACAGCTTCATCTTCTAGACATTGGTCACCTACTAAAGGGCCCGGGCTGGATTTGTGGAGCATATTAGGGGAAGAACATAATACCGGTTTTTGGCAAAGGCATTTTTTAGCTGCTAGGGTGTATGCTGCATGTAAGTCAGCTCACCTTGCTGGTTCCTGGTCAACTTGGTGTGCACCAGGACCCCCAGGACATATTCTGCCACGTTGCTTTCCAGAAGCCCGGTCAAGCTGCTTTGGATCACAAGTCCCAAAGTGCGGATGTGTCCCGGGATGCTTCACGCCCATGCTCGTGCCATCTACAGTCGGTCCCACGCTCTTGCCGCACGTCTCCTGTTGCCACTGCCGTGAGGATGAGGAGGGCACGTTTCCTCCAGCCCGAGCAGTGGCGCAGGCGGAAAGGCTCTCTCTTGTTACGGGACAGGGAGAAAGAGGATGCACCCTGGTGACAGAGTCCAGAGGTGGAGTTTCCGTAGAACTCCATCCTATGTCTTTTTTCCCTAACTCCAGCTTTTTCACACCGACTTTGTTCTTCACAGAATACCTGGCTAAAAGGTGGTGGCTAAAAGTACTATCTTTCAGACCCCAGCCTCTAAAACATCGAGGAGAAACTCCAAGAAACAGAACAGATCAGAAGAGTGCAAGCCAGGGGGTTGCAGTGACATCCTGCCCACTTCCCACTCTTCCTGGGGTGCCTTAGACGCTTGGTAGAGACAAGAAAGCTGTCCTTCTGCCTCCTCGGGCCAGTCTTCTTGTCTCTCTGGCTCCAAATCTACGAAGCAAAGTCAGGAGAAGCCCAAAATCCAAACCCAGGCTGTTGTGTTCCATTTTCTAGAAGGGAGGAGGGGAGGCAGGGAGGCCGGGAGGCAGCGAAAGAAGTGTCACAGAGGAGCGATTTAGGGCCCTGCTTGCCCCAGAGCTGTGCTTCAACCACTTAAAGAAGAGTGCGACTTCACAAATGTTGATGGCAAGGTTCACCCTTTCACTGCATGGAGGAAATGTACCAAGAAGAACTGGGTGAGAGTCAGTTTAGAATGGCCATTTTATTACCTGTGTCCCTAGAGGAAATCGTTGCAGCTCAACATGTGCCTTTTGCAGCGTGTGCAACTGGGTAGAAGCCAAAGGGCAGTGACCGGAGCCTTTGGAATGAGGTTTCTGCTCTTGGTATCTAACGCACATCAGGCTTTGGGCTAAACCAGTTACTATCTGAGGTAATGTCAATCCTACATATTTACCCTTAAAATAGGGAAACAATACTAGTCTCAGTTCACGAGTGTGGAAAGGTGGCACAAACATATCTAGTGACCCTCAGAAGTCCACAGAGAAAGAATGGGGGAGAAAAGGAAACAAAGCCCCAGCTCTCCACTCAAACCACAGTAGAACATGTCTTCTCAGAAAGAATAGAAACCCGTCCTTGCCATGCAATTCTTAAGGTTTTAGCCAGATTTTTTTGAAGTCCTCAGTCAAGAGCAGGATTCCTCAGTGGATGTCATACCTAATCACAGGTATTAAATACCTTGGATTTTGCATTATCAAATTTGAATTTCAAAACGAAGAGCTAAATTTTAAGTTTTCTCCAAAGGAAGACCCTTCATGTTCTCACAATGTCACAAACATTTCTCCAGTCGCAACATCTGAGCTGTAACAGGACATAAGAGCCTGAGGCTGGAGCAGCTCATCTGGATCGACTGGGCTGCTCTAGGTGGCTTCCAAACAGGTATTCAACAGCAAGAACTGGTATTTATTAATAACAGCAGAAAAAAGAGCGGCACTACCCTGCGGGCATATGCAGCAAGTGTCTTGTAATTCAGTAATAAAGAGACACGGTCTCTTGCAAAGCCATCTCACGGAAACCGTTACATTAAGACCAGCTAGTGACTGTCTCCCTGTTTACAGAGGCTTCATTGGGCCTTTCTTGCTGCCCGTACTCCATCTTTTCTGCAGTTACAGACAGTCACAGCTTTCCTGCCAGAATTACATGTTCATAGACACAGTTTTAGAAATTCACAAAAACCACAAGACCACCACTATAGCTGATTAGAATACCACAACGTTTAGTTATTCATAGCAATGTATAGAACACTCCATGATAATTTTTGCTTTTATAAAGATGTTGATTAAATTTCAAAAGAAAGCAACACAGGAAGCATCTTCTTGGCATTCTCAGGTTTATTTTACTGTTATTAATTTCAGGTGGAAAGGAGGGAATGTATTGATGAACATCTCCAAGTGCAACATTAAGTCTGTAACAGTTCAAGTGGCAGAATCAAGGTGGTTCATTCTAAAACCTCTCTGAAACTTGCAAAATCTTTAGTTACAGAAACTTTCTGGAATGTATCAAACAAAAGAGGAGGTAGAAATGAGGAATAACTGGAAATCGGTAACTCGCAGCTGGCTGAAGTGATACATTCCTTTGTTTTAACTGGGCTTTGTCTGAGTGAGGAGAACGTCGCATTGGACTGTGCAGTGAGAGAACAACCACAACAGGTAAGTCGTGCCCTGACGCAGCAGCAAGTCCTCTTCCTTTGGCACCTCGCGGGGCCACGGTCCCCTCGCAGCTGCACCAGGGCTCACATCCGCGCCGGACACCCTGCTCAGCAGGAGTGAGGCTCGCACAGCTGGATCCTGCCTCAGTCGCTGGGTCGCCAGGTTTTCTTGCTTGGCAGTTGATTCTTGCAGCTCCTTCAGACAGGCCCTCATCTTGTGCAGCCGCAGACGTTGTTGTCAGCAGGGGTGTCCTCCATACATTTGTTGGGAGCTTGTGCAGTTCAGCCAAATGTACCTGCCTACCTACCGACCTGACTCACCAACTCTCTGGCCCTATCGGCTCAAAAGCCTGTGGGAAAATTTTGGAAACTCGCAAACCCGTATGTGAACCAAAAGTGCACTCAGTACACAGCTACCTACACTAGAAACTAACAGACAAACAAAATATTGAACTTACTAACTAACTCGCAAACAAACAAACAAACAAACAAACTCTCTTGCCCTACTGGCTCAAAAACCTATGGGAAAATTTTGGAAACTTGCAAACGGGTATGTGAAAAAAAAGTGCACTCAGTACACAGCTACCTACACTAGAAACTAACTAACTAACTAACTAACTAACTAACTAACTAACTAACTAACTAACTAACTAGCTAAGTAACAAACCAACCAACCAACAAACTAACAAACTAACTAACTTGCTAACCAACAAACTAACTAAAACAAACTCTGGACTGTCCGTCCGAGCCAACAGGAGGGTGGTAACACGAGGGCGACTTCCTCTTCAACCTGCCTTGAGAAAGAGGGGGGGGAAAGACAGGCATTAAGTACAAGGCTGAGAGGAGAACAAGCAACTCGTGCTTTGCCGGGATAGGCAATCCCCATCCACAGTTCTCCTCTGCAGGATTCCTTAGGGCTGGGTATTAGGCTTTGGTGGTCTGCTATGAATGATTTAGATGGTGCGAGTTTGGGGAGGCTTGAGCGGACACAGGGTCTTTTGACGCGACTGCCGTACATATCTATGCTTGGAGGGCCAGGCCTGGGTACAGCTGCCGTAAGAACAGAGAGCAGAACCGAACCAGAGTAAAGGAAGGAGGAACCAAGACCAAGACCAAGACAAGCACAAAGACAAAGGCAAGAGGAAGAACTGTTTGACAATGAGCGCGGTGAAATACTGGCACGGGTTGCGCAGAGAGGTGGTAGATGCCCCGTCCCTGGAAACATTCAAGGCCAGGCTGGACGGGGCTCTGAGTAACCGGATCTTATTGAAGAGGTCCCTGCTGATTGCAGGGGGGTTGGATTAGGTGACCTTGGAAGGTCCCTTCCAACCCAAACTCTTCTTTGATTCAAGGATTCTAAGTGCCAAATGAAAAGCGCCAACGCTGGAGTGCTCTTTGCCTCCAGACATCCCCCTCTCCCAAGGGAAGGGGAATGCTTCCTCTCTGGGGCCGTCTCTGGGCACCACAGAAATATTTCCTAGACTCAGAGCAGCATGACAATTGGCAAGAGGGAGAGCAGGCTCTTTCACACACCAGGGCTTCCTTGTTCCTCTCACCCCACCTGGCTTGGCTCAGTCGCCCGCTCCTGAGCTCTCTGGCTCCAGGCTCCTCCTGCGCTTGCTGGGCTGCGCATCGCTCTCCTCTTCGCGTGGGAGTTTTCTCTTCCGGGGGGAAGGGTTTCCCCCCTCCCGCGAAGAGCCTGGCAAGCTTTCCATCCAGAAGGATTGTTAGGCAGGTAAAGCCATGACAAACAGGAATCAATTCTACTCTAAATCGCAGCTAGCTCATGTTACCTGCTCTGCCCAGAGGAGCTACTCTTGCCTTCGCTTGCTGCAGCGACGTCAGGCACCTGCAATGGAAACGCAGAAGATGCCACCTGCCCCCTGCCCGTTTTCCAGCTCAGCTCTAAAAGGCAGATCCCTTGGGTGGCTTTGCTCAGCCCAGCTGTGCCGCTTCTGCTGGGGCCACTGCACAAAGAGTGATGGCCAACCTGCGTCAGCCTCACTCTGCACTTGTGCAAAGCTGCAGGTTGGTGGATGAACTTGCTGGTCCCTGCAGCGGCAATCCCACCTTCTGAGGGGGGAGGCGTTCTCTCACGCTGTTTGTGGACCTCACCTACCTCGGCACTTTCCGCCTCTGCTCCTGCTGCCGGCGACTCCTCGGCCCCTTCAGCGGCGAGCCCGGCCCCCTCTTCCTCCTTCTCCCGCTCCTCCTCGGCCTCAAAGAGTTCCTCCCGGTGGTTAATGAGGAACTCTACCAGCTGGGTGACCTGCACACAGCAAACCACTGGTTTCCAACGCGCTGGCTGCAAATGGCTCCAACAGCCCTTCCCACTCCTCGTCCTGCCTTGCGCACAGAAAGCTGCAGCTGTGCGGCTGCTCTTCCCAGCAGCTCCCCTGCCAGCACTGGCTGAAGACAGGAGGCAGCCAGGAACCTCTGAAGAGCAAAGCTGGCGTGGGCCTGGAAGGCTGCAGCGGGCTGGGAAACGCAGCGTACCTTGGCGGTCACCTGCACCAGCATGTCCAGAGGGAGCGTGTCCTCCTCTGGCGGGCCGAGGAGGTTGGGCCCCACGCAGATGGCCAGGTTGCTGGCTGACATCTTGCTGACGGTGGCGTTGCTGCTGATGTTCTGCAGCAGCCGCAGCAAGGTGTTGAGGAGGAGGAGGTTGGCCTCGGGTAACTTGCGGGCCACCCTGCGGGAACAGCAACGCAACGTTCAGAGATGAAGTAGGCGTTGTCAAGACAGGTGTCCCATGCGGATGTCAGCCAAGCCCACCCCAGGGAAGGCTCCTTGGCCAAGCCGACTCTACAGCAGAGGCGCTGCCTTCCCTGGGATACTGCCACCTCCCTCCCTGCCTGCCCTTCTGGCCACAGTCCCTTTGCACAAGGAGCCAGCCCCAATGCCTGCATCTTTTTCAGGCAGGCTGTGGCTTTGCAGGCGAGTGCCGGGCTCTGCCAGTCCCTGCGCAGCAGCCAGGCTGCTGGCCACACTTACTCTTTCAGCCCCACCAGCCTCTCCTCGCTGCTGCTCTTCTGCAGGGCGGCCATCCACTGCTGGTAGAGCTCCGCCACGAGGAGCTTGGAGGGGATCTTGCGCAGGAAGTCCTGCAATGCCAAGGGCTGCGCGTCAGGCTGCGAGCGCTGCTGCCGGGAGCACGGGCAGCATCCCCAGCACGCTGGGTGCCGAGCAGCTCCTGCCTTTGGGCTCCTGCCAGGGCAGGTGCCCGTCAGCAGCGCCAGAGCCGGGAGCTGGCGGACTGCAGGTCAGCAGGGCTCACCTTCAAGATGACGGCCAGGACGTGCACCGGCTGGCTTGCCAGGTGGACCTCGGTCCCGCTGTCCAGGGCCTCCCTGATCTCCCGGGAGGCACGCTCGCTGGCCGCCAGCCGGAAGATCCCCTCCGTGGATGGCCCCTGTTCCTGCAGCAGAGCCAGCAGGTCCTGCAGGGGAGAGAGGAGGACGTTGCTGGGCTGGAGACATGCCCTGGGAGAGGCCAGGCTTCCTCGGGGACAGGAGTGAGTGTGGATGGGGCAGAACAGAGGGCTGGCTGGAGTTGGGTGACGTGGAGAGGAGCGCGCTTTGTCCCCAGGACTCCTCTGGGATGCCTGCCATGGGGACAGCGCCTTTCCAGAGGAGCCAGCAGGATGGGGACCCCCTGGCCAGGCTCGCTTACCTGCATGGGCTGGGGCAGCATGCCGTCCTGGCTGCAGAGATCCGCCAGGGGCCGGCCAAAGAGAAGCCCCGTGCGGGCAGAGCCCGACGGCCCCGGTGCCTCTGCAGCCGCCGAGGTGCCCGGCCGCACAAAGTGCCAGGGCAGCCACCTCCTCCTCCTGCTGCGGGCGCCACCGTCTGCCGAGGAGAAGAGAGCAAAGAGAGGTGGAGCAGAAGCGCTTGGCCAGCGCTCCTGGGACCCGGAGCGCACGGGAGAAGTGTCCTTTGGCAAGGAGGGATCCCGAGGGCTCGGGTCTCTCCTGCCGCAGAGTAACGGGGACAGACGTGCCCTGCGGGAAGGGCAGCAGCAGCCCCAGTGCAGCCTGAGTGCCCGTCCGCAAGAGGAGGAGGGAAGGGCCGTCCTGCCCTAGTCTTCTCCAAACTCACCAGCCACCTGGCCACTTCCACCGCTGGGCGTGCGTGGGTGCTGGGGCTCAGGCTCAGGCTCGTCCCTGCGGAGCAGACGGCGTCGGGCATGAGAAAATCGGCTGCTGCACGGTCCGGCTGTTCTGGGGTGTCCCCGAGCCGTGCGTGGGGGGAGCCTACCTGGAGCCGCGGCAGCAATTCACCTGGCCCATCACGACGATACCGAGATGCCTGTCCTTGGGCACGCTTGCGGGGCGCGAGGGGGTGGCCAGACAGGCGGACAAAGTCCGGCGAATGCGCCCCAGTGCCGTCCCAGTGGTGCAGGGCAAGAGCTTGGCTCCTGCCCCTGGCACTCCGAGTTGGCACAGAAGCGTTGCCGGGACAGCGCCGGGTCAACACAGCCCAACATTCTGAGCGCAGTGGTGGGGGAGGGGCACTGGGGGCTCTCCCCACTATGCCCATGTCTCTCTCGCCCTGGGAGCCCGGCCCTGGGCACAGCACTTCAGGCCTGGCCTCAGCAGCGCCGAGCAGAGGGGAAGGGTCCCCTCCCTCCAGCGGCTGGCAAGGCTTTGCCCCGTGCAGCCCAGGGCACCACTGGCTGCCGCCTTGGGCCAAGGCCACCTCGCTGGCTCCTGCTCAACTTGCCGTCCACCGGGAGCCCAGGACCTTTTGTGCCACGCTCTTTGCCAGCAGCTTTGCCAAGCTGCTTTGGGTCACAAGTCTGGGTGCACGTGTCCCAGGATGCTTCATGCCCGTAGCGTTGCCAGACGTTTCTCCTCATTTCCTAGGCAAGAACTCACCAGTGCTATCATCCTGGCTGGCTGATTGCTAATAGACACCCACAATGAACCTTCTTTGTTTTCCAGCCCCTAATCCTCACTCACAGGCTCTCAACTACATCACCCTAACCCTAAGGGCTGCCAAGTCAAACCTCTCCCTTACATACCCTGCGACTCCCCCGACCTCACCTGCCCTGTCTGTCCCTCCTCAACAGCCCGTTCAGCCCTCCCGAGCACTCATTCTTTCTTTCCATTCTGCACCAGGGACAGGAAAGCTTGTGTGCAGGACTTCCAGCTTCACAAGAGAGCGTGGTCGCCTGAAGTGTGACGTAAATATGGCATTGGCATGGAAGCGTGAGCGGTTGCTTACAAAAAATAGATGTTTTTCCTCAGTCTGGTGACACAGAGCAGCTGACAGCACATGAGCTTTTCATAAGAATCTCCCCAAGCCCTTCCATTTCTCCCCGGATATTCCAAAGGCACCTGAGTCACGTTTGGACAGGGACAGCCATAGCCTGCTCCATGCGGCTCTGCAAACAAAACATCGCTCTTTCCCGTGGCACATGCCAGCTGACTCCTGGAGATCTAGGCTGGGAACTCCACTAGCCACCTTTGACATACGATAGAGTAGTAGGTTTTGAGAAGCAGCCAGAGGTGCTGAGGCCACCCACTCCAACACCAGACGCCAAATTGGGCATTCAGCTCCTCCCAATTTACAGAGCTCTATTGCAGCTTTGAATGTGAAATAATGCCAAGATCCCATTCTAGTTAGTGGAGGAAGGACTTATTCCTACTGTCCTAAAGCAGACATCTTTAGGACACCTTTAGACTTCAGAGAGTGTATCAACTAAGGCCTCAGTTGGATTTCCTACGCGCAGGCAACTTAATGCCATTTCAGATGCTGTAACGAAACCAGCACCTGGGGATCAGCAGATGTGATGCAGGACCTAGGGATAGCCTGGCCCTTCTGAGGGGACAGCTGGAGGTCAGAGAACATCCCCTCTAGAATCTCAGATCATTCCCAAACCATGCCCAGGGAGAGGCTCTGTCATCAAGCCCTTGCTGCCCACTCACTCTAACGGCTTTGTGGAAACCACATCCCCACACAGACAGCCAAGTCGCAGTGAACCGAACCCCGCCCTGGTTGCCGTTCCCTCTTCCGCCGAGGAGGTTTGTGTCCTGTATCCCCATAGCTGAGACCCAGTGGGAGCATTCTCCGCACATTTTTGGTAGCTCGTGCAGTTAAGAGCAAATACTGGGGGCTAAGGAACGCGCTTTGATGTTGTTGCTCTTGTTTATTTTTTTTACTGTGTCTTGTTCTAGCCATTTCCATTTGGCAAGTTTCAAAAATCACAATGGACTTAGTGAAACAAGCTTTTGACCTTGGAAGAAAGGATGTGTCTCATGTCTGTTTCCTGCAAAGAAACACTCCTTTATTGAAGAAAATGTATTAATGTATAACATATCTAAATACTACAAGACATCGGCCAAAGTGAAGAGACGTTTTTAAAGTAGTCATGAAACAGCAAATACATCGCTCCACCCATCGCTCCTGCTTTCCATTGAATACCTGAGTGAGTTTCACAGGCAGCGTCTGGTCAACCAACATGCTGAAAGCAACAGGTTGAGCCCACAGCAAAGCGCCTGACCGCAGCTAATGCATCGTGCCCTGCCAGTTTCCCACTGAAGTAATTTCAAAAGCGCCAAGCCAGCGACCGCTCTTTGTGTGCTGTTGAGCACCAGCACAGTTTAGGATGAAGAATCTCGCTTTTTCACGTCACCTTTCAGATTACGTCTTTTCATTCCATCATGAAGCATGTCTCCCTCTAGTAAATACATTTTGATACAACAAAACTGCCCATGGAATACAAGGTTTCTCTAGGTAACCATCATGTTTCTGTAAGCTGCATTACAGACTGTTCATCGCCTGCGTCTCACTGTTTCTTTTCTTCCACGAAAACCTCTCTAAGTTGACCTTGGAGGTTCTTCAGGACTTCTGCTTTGATGTCTTCTCCAGGTTTGGTTTGTTTTGGCTTTTATAGGGCTCAAAGCAAGTGGCTCCTGAGAACTGTCATGCTGAGAAGTGACGGGATTGTGATACAGTTCACAGGCAATAGGTCTGTCACCGTTCCAGGCTACCTGACCAAGCAAACAGGGAAAAGCGCGCAGCTGGCTTGAGTGATGCAGCTCCGCGTGCACGTTCCTCCTAATGCAGTAAGAAGGGCATAAAGCAGCAGCATTTCAGGAGGGTCAAATGTCTCACCCATTTCCGTGTGTCTTCATGAGAGATGGAGATCATCTCAGTGCTTGCTACCCGTTTTCTCCACCGTGCAGGAAATGCCTTCAAATGCCCATTTTATTACCTCTTCCGCCAAGGAGGTTGGTGTCCTGTATCCCCGTAGCTGAGACCTAGTGGGAGCATTCTCCGCACGTTTTGGGTAGCTTGTGCAGTGAAGAGCAGATACTGGGGCTAAGGAACGCGCTTTGTTGTTGTTGTTTACTTTTTACTGTGTCTTGTTCTAACCGTCTCCATTTGGCAAACTTCACGAAACACTAATTTAAACATTTAAATATGGAAAGCACCTCAGTGCTTGCTACCCGTTTCCTCCAGCCTGCAGGAGATGCCTTCAAATGGCCATTTGGTTACCTGTGTCCTTAGCGGAAACTCTTGCAGCTCAGCGCGTGCCTTCTGCAGCACGCGCAACTGTGTAGAAGTATTTGTCACGTCATCTGAGCAAGACGTATTCGAAGATGGTCAGAATTTAAAATGCCTTCTTTTGAAAGGATGTACACAGGATACACAGCTTCATCTTCTAGACATTGGTCACCTACTAAAGGGCCCGGGCTGGATTTGTGGAGCATATTAGGGGAAGAACATAATACCGGTTTTTGGCAAAGGCATTTTTTAGCTGCTAGGGTGTATGCTGCATGTAAGTCAGCTCACCTTGCTGGTTCCTGGTCAACTTGGTGTGCACCAGGACCCCCAGGACATATTCTGCCACGTTGCTTTCCAGAAGCCCGGTCAAGCTGCTTTGGATCACAAGTCCCAAAGTGCGGATGTGTCCCGGGATGCTTCACGCCCATGCTCGTGCCATCTACAGTCGGTCCCACGCTCTTGCCGCACGTCTCCTGTTGCCACTGCCGTGAGGATGAGGAGGGCACGTTTCCTCCAGCCCGAGCAGTGGCGCAGGCGGAAAGGCTCTCTCTTGTTACGGGACAGGAGAAAGAGGATGCACCCTGGTGACAGAGTCCAGAGGTGGAGTTTCCGTAGAACTCCATCCTATGTCTTTTTTCCCTAACTCCAGCTTTTTCACACCGACTTTGTTCTTCACAGAATACCTGGCTAAAAGGTGGTGGCTAAAAGTACTATCTTTCAGACCCCAGCCTCTAAAACATCGAGGAGAAACTCCAAGAAACAGAACAGATCAGAAGAGTGCAAGCCAGGGGGTTGCAGTGACATCCTGCCCACTTCCCACTCTTCCTGGGGTGCCTTAGACGCTTGGTAGAGACAAGAAAGCTGTCCTTCTGCCTCCTCGGGCCAGTCTTCTTGTCTCTCTGGCTCCAAATCTACGAAGCAAAGTCAGGAGAAGCCCAAAATCCAAACCCAGGCTGTTGTGTTCCATTTTCTAGAAGGGAGGAGGGGAGGCAGGGAGGCCGGGAGGCAGCGAAAGAAGTGTCACAGAGGAGCGATTTAGGGCCCTGCTTGCCCCAGAGCTGTGCTTCAACCACTTAAAGAAGAGTGCGACTTCACAAATGTTGATGGCAAGGTTCACCCTTTCACTGCATGGAGGAAATGTACCAAGAAGAACTGGGTGAGAGTCAGTTTAGAATGGCCATTTTATTACCTGTGTCCCTAGAGGAAATCGTTGCAGCTCAACATGTGCCTTTTGCAGCGTGTGCAACTGGGTAGAAGCCAAAGGGCAGTGACCGGAGCCTTTGGAATGAGGTTTCTGCTCTTGGTATCTAACGCACATCAGGCTTTGGGCTAAACCAGTTACTATCTGAGGTAATGTCAATCCTACATATTTACCCTTAAAATAGGGAAACAATACTAGTCTCAGTTCACGAGTGTGGAAAGGTGGCACAAACATATCTAGTGACCCTCAGAAGTCCACAGAGAAAGAATGGGGGAGAAAAGGAAACAAAGCCCCAGCTCTCCACTCAAACCACAGTAGAACATGTCTTCTCAGAAAGAATAGAAACCCGTCCTT